>NW_006290034.1:8428571-8445222 GCF_000327345.1 Myotis davidii
CATGGAGAAATAGAAAAACTCATTGCTCACACCTGGGACTTAACACACAGTATTTATTGTATCTGGTCTCCCAAGCCTGAAACCAGGGGTCACCCTCAGACGTTTCTCTCTTTCGTTGCTCATTGTTAAAAAATCATATCACAGCCTACCAGTTCCTGTTATTTTTGACACCTTTTCACCTCCATTACCACTGTCGTAGCTCACGCCTTACTCAGCTACTGAAACTAGATCTACAGCTCCGGTCTCACGAGCCTAAGCCATTTGCATTCCACAAATTTCCCTCTGAACTTGGTCGTGCCTCCCTTTCTGCTCGGTCTTCCGGTTCCCATTCAGGAGGCTCAGGTCCAAGCCCCGCAAGGCCTTCCGATCTGCCGAGTCTCCAGTCTCTTTTCGTGTTTTCCCACTTCGTCCTCACAACCGACACGCTCCTTGGACTCACTCTCTCTCATACGCATCGCTCTCAACGCCAGCGCCTTCACCAACCTTCCTTCTGCCACAAAGACTCTTTTTTATTTTATTTGAGTTCGTACACATGGTTGATTTATTTATTTTTTGAGGAAAATAGTTTTTCACAGAGGAGAGAGTTTCCGGCGTAACCATACCACGTGTCCACTTAACTGGCTCAATTAGGCTATGAAATTGCATCCACAGGGAAAATGTTGGTTTACATGTCCACAATATTTACAAATATTCTTTCACGACTCCATCAGGAATACTCTTTATCCTGTCCCCTATCTAGCCAACTCTGTAAGACAGCGGTTCTCAACCTTCTGGCCCTTTAAATACAGTTCCTCCTGTTGTGACCCAACCATAAAATTATTTTTGTTGCTACTTCATAACTGTAATGTTGCTACTGTTATGAATCGTAATATAAATATCTTATATGTAGAATGGTCTTAGGTGACCCCTGGGTCGTTTGCCCGCCAAAGGGGTCGCGACCCACGAATGGTCTTAGGCGACCACAGGGGTCGTTTGACCGCCAAAGGGGTCGCGACCCATAAGTTGAGAACCGCTGCAGTAAAAGAAGCGTAGCACGTGACCAGGCCTCTCCGGACCCCCCAAGCCAGTGTGAGCACTGCCTTCCCCGAGTCCTAACCTCTCGGGAAACATGGCCACCTTTCCATGACGACATGAGGTTGTAACTGTTTGTTCGTACTTCCGTTTCCTTCCTAAGGCTGAGCTCTCCAGGACAGAAGTGGGTTTTCCACGCTCAGCTCCCACCCATCACAGTGCCTGCACAGAGCGCCAGAATACCGGAAAGAACGGGTTACCGACCCAAGGGGAAATCTCGCGAGATGTCAGCCGTGCGTGCTCACGAGGTTGACCGTTATTGACGGTTATTTAGCCGTTAAACCGCCGCCTGGCTTCGTCACATCACTCCGTCCTGCAGTCCGAACAGGTGGAGCGGTGTCCCCGCCTTTTCTGAAGTTCGGAGGCCGATGTTCTGGTAGGTTCTTTCAGCCGCTTTCCCAGGTGGCGGGCGGGCGGGGCCCTCGCGGACTTGAATACCGGGCGGGTGTGCCGACTTCCTTTGTGGAGGCCAGGACTGGAGCTCGGACATGTTTTGATACTGCGCCTCCCAACGCAGGCGGCCGGCCTCCCGAGCCTCCTGGGTGTCGGCCGAGAACCCGAGGCTGTTCGCGCCCCCCCTCACCTCCCGCGAGACCGGGGAACGCGGAACCCGCCTTCTTTTCAGGTCACAGTGTGATGCCATGTTCGAGTTTCTCGCAAATTCTTGTCGTAGTCGTCGTCGGGGGAGAGGGAGGGAGAACAAACAGGGGTGCGTTTGCTCGGACCCCCGCAGGGACAAGCGAAAGTCCCATCCATTCCTTTAGATGGTCCCTGAGTATACCAACGTCACCTTTAATTTGTTCATTTTAATTTATCTGTATTGTTGAAAGTATTACAGGTGTCTCCCCCTCCACCCCGCACCCACCCCTCCCAGGCCTTCCCCACACTGTTGTCTGTGCCCGTGGGCTCTGCCTGTATGCATACGGGTCCCCCGGGTAGTCTCTCCTTTTAAAATATTAATGAGACAGTGAAACAGTTACCCCTTCCGCCCCCTCCCCGCTTTGGGGCAACAGGTCGTCCCGACGACCACGCGAGAGAAGATGGAGAAACAGAAGCCGTTTACCCTGTTCGTGCCGCCGAGGGTGAGCAGCAGCCAGGTGTCCGCAGTGAAGCCGCAGACCCTGGGAGGAGAGTCCAATTTCTTAAAGGTAAACTTGCACCGGAATCTGGGATGGGACTGTTCTCGAGGCAAATGAGGCCGGTGTACTCTCTTAGTGGTGGTATTTTTTACAAGTCTTTCCAGTTAATGTAGTCTGATTTACCCGAGAATTTTGTTTTTTAATATATTTTTATTGATTTCAGAGAGGAAGGGAGAGGGAGACAGAAACATCAGCGATGAGAGGGAGTCAGTGATCGGCTGCCTCCTGCACGCCCCACGGTGGGCATCGAGCCCACAACCCAGGCGCGTGCCCGTGACCTAATGGAACCCGGGACCCTGCGACCCGCAGGCCGCGCTCTGTCCGCGGAGCGAAGCGGCGGGGCCGCCCAAGCATTTTGAAAGCATCGATCCGGATGAGTGAGCATGTGTGCAGGAGATAGTCATGGCAGGAAGTGAGCACTGTGGCTCTAGAGCTCTGCAGACATAATGGAACCTGGTTATTTTAACTCTTCCTCTTTCTTTAAATGATTAGGGGCAACTTTTAAGACATAGACAATGATATAGTCTATAGACAAAAATATAAATTAAGAACACGGGGATAACATCGTCGAGATACTAGTAAGAATGAGTGTGACTGACCTTAAAATTTGCCTCTGAGCTTCCTGGTTGTCAGGATAAAAAGGGAAATTCATTATATAGTAGAGTTCTTATCTAAAGGTAGAATTATATCAAGTTTCTCAGGCAAAGCAAAGCTTTTTCTAAATTATTTAAACATTTTTTCATGTTGAACTTCATATCAGAGATGGAATGAAATAATGAATATTTACATTTTTTAAAATATATTTTATTGGTTTCCTACAGAGAGGAAGGGAGAGGGACAGAGTTAGAAACATCGATCAGCTGCCTCCTGCACACTCCCTATTGGGGATGTGCCCGCAACCAAGGTACATTCCCTTGATTGGAATCGAACCTGGGACCCTTGAGTCTGCAGCACAACACTCTATCCACTGAGCCAAACTGGTTGTGGCTGAATATTTACATTTTCATATGCCATAGAAAACTTCTTATGTCTCTTTAGCCAAGAATGTAACATTAAAATATTATGTAATAAAAATAATCCTTAATTATGATGAAATTGAAAGATCATAATGAAATTGAAGAAAACTAATATCCTATGCTATTAATTAAAATTCCTAACGTTATTCTTGAATACTTACAAACCATGTATTGCATAATAGATAATTTAGGTTCATCTAATAAGTGCGAATACCTAATTAAATTTTTTGCTTCATTTACATGGCAAAAGCATTTGATATTTTAAATAAACTATATATATTGAAGGATTTATAATTATAGTCACTTCTTTAAGCGGATGTATATTATTAGTGTAACTACATATTTATACTGTTTTATATTGCTTGTTATCAGAGTTGTATGGGACAGTTTAAGAACTTCTTTGTGTTTTTAGAGTTTCAACAAAGTTATTGAAGATGACATTTGTTTTCCATTTGCAATGACTAATCTCTCCAAACATGGGAAGAACATTGATTCAGGTAGGACACTGGAAAAGCAATATATCACCTCACATAGAAGCATTTTTAAAATCCACATTGCTAGATACTGAAAATATAACAGTATTATATTGATAGCCTTGAAATTGAAGTTAGATACTTAATGTAAAAAATAAGATGTTCACATACTTAATATCTTGTCTTTTATCTTGCAGGTGCTACTTTACAGAAAGTTAACTTTTTGCCCATGCTTGAACAGGTCAGTGAGTATAGTGCCTATAGATAGATATAATCTGTTTAGGCATTGAACTGCTTGCTTGAAAAAGAAAAAAATTCTTTAGTTGTTGGATTACTACTCTTCAGTATTTAATTGCTACTGTGTAGAAACTCTCATAAGAAATATTTTCTTATAGGAAACATTTATTCATTTTTTAGGTTGATAATTCTGACAGTTGTCATTACCAGGAAGGATTAAAGGACTCTGATTTTGAGGTCAGAAGATTTCCCATTCATATGAAATTTCTTGCAATCGTTTGTTACTATTTATATATTTTTCTTTTGAGCCTTCAAAAGAAATATTGGTTAATGTTTTAAAGTATACTCTTTGATTTTCCCCCTTCTTTTTTTATCTTCATTTAAAATTGCCGAAACTCTAGTCTTCTGTATTTCCCTGGGTTATAATGGCATCTGCTTATTAGGGGCAATTTAAATTTAAATCATAGAAATCAAGAATAAAAGAGGTAAGATGGATGCAATATGTGAAAAGGCTGAGAATCAAACCCAGTATTTTATAATCTTTTTATTAATAGGTATGATTGTTTGGCTGGTTTACTGTCTAAGGAATTTGTAGGGCTTGCTATTCTTTTGATTTTAGTTGTAAAAATGTTCTTACTAATGGCACATACATGTCTTTAAAATGAGAACTTTCATGACCTAATAAAATAAGTACTGTATGTTTGTTGCTGGATTATAGTATCACAGAATTTTAAAATATGGAACTTATTTTATATATTTTGATAATAAAGAGCATCAATGAGCAGAAATCAGTGTGATTTAAAACAAAACAAAACTCTAGCTTTTACCTTGTAATGTAGAAATGAATAATGCAGGAAATCCAAGTAAAATCTGAGGCTAAATGAAAGTTAGATCTTGTGTTCACTCTTATTTTTCATCATTGTATTTTAAGCTTCATGTTCTTTATTAAACCTTCAAATGTTTATATTTCCAAAATGTTTCAAGACCATTGTTAAAGTTTATAGATTTCTTGTAGAGTGATTTATTTTACCTTTTAACCAGCTAGATTCTCTCCTTGACTAAAATATTTCTAACTTCTGGCTTAGGTTCATTTTGAAGTTATTTGATTTTATTCAGCAAGGTATAACTTAGTCAAATGACCGGTAACTTTGTGAAGTAAAGTAACTAGGGATTGCCTTAGAGTACAAAAAAGTTAATATAGCTTTCACTATGCTATTAGGAGGAGAGATTTGGTCTCAAATATTCAGAAACAATTACTCATGGATATTTTGAATAGGTTTGGTTATACTAACATTGTGAACAATTAACAATCTTCGAAAACCTATTTTAACAGAATTCAGAGCCAATGAGCAGACTATATTCAAAATTGTATAAAGAGACTGAAAGGATTAAGAAGTGGAAAGTGAATATAGAATCTGAACTGAAGCAGAAAGAAAATAAGTTGCAAGAAAATAGAAAGATAATTGAAGCACAGCGGAAAGCCATTCAAGAACTACAGGTATCCCCTAGCCGTTTTGGCTCAGTAGAAAGAGCGTTGGCCTGTGGACTGAAGGGTCCCAGGTTCAATTCCGGTCAAAGGCATATTCCTGAGTTGCAGGCTCGATTCCCAGTAGGGGGCGTGCAGGAGGCAGCTGATTAATGAGATTCTCATTCATCAATGATATTTCTATCTCTCCTTCTCCCTTCTTTGAAATAAATAAAAATATATATTAAAAAACAGAACTTCAGGTGTATGAGATTTGGAATTGAAAATGTAGTATAATAAATCTTATAATACAGTTTAAAATAGAATATTGAAAGACAAATATCACATGATCTCACTTATTCATGGAATCGAATGAGCAAAATAAATTGACCAACAAAATAAGACCCGAAGCAGGGAGGCATGGAACAGACTACCTCAATGTGGGGTTGGGGGAACAAGAAGAGATAAACCAAAGAACTTACATACTTACATGCATAGCTCATGGACACAGGCCATAGGGTGGTGAAGACTTGGGGGTTGGGGGTGGGAAGGGGTTGGGAGGAGGAGAGAATGGTGGGGAAAGGGAGATACCTGTAATACTATCGGCAATAAAAAATATATTAAAAATTAAAAGTATTATTTCACGGTAAGTTGCAGGGATCTTGTTTCTGTGATGTAGATTTTAAGGACTGGTTTTTTGAAGTTTCATTGAGATTAATTGCATTTCAACTTTAGAGTGGACACAGGATGAGTTGCACAAGATAATGCAAATGATTAGGGAAATATTGATTTAATGATTGTGATTTACTGAGTTTTATTCCTATTACTGAGGATGTTTTATTTAATACAAATGTCATATTGTAATATGACATTTATAGATGAAACTTTAAATTTGAAACTGTTTAACTTCAATTTTTATGGCATAGTGATAGAAAAATGTTGAGAAACTGCAACATTGGGCTAGGTCGAAGATAAAACACCTAGCCGCCCGGATGAAGATAAAACATCATTTCAAAATGTTTAGGAAAGATAACTTGATTTTAGATTGATGAAAGTGAGACCCATTGTCTTAGGGGAAATCCATAAGCTGTGACAAAAAAAGTACTTTTTGGTGTTCAAAGAAAAGAATTTTTATGGCCCATCATAGAGTGTTAGCAAAGAAATACTGTTTGCATTATTTACATAGCAAAAGTATTTGATATTTTAAACACTATATATATCAGGGTTCCTCAAACTTTTTAATCAGGGGGCCAGTTCACTGTCCCACAGAACGTTGGAGGGCCGGACTATAGTTAAAAAAAAAACTATGAACAAATTCCTATGCACACAGTGGCGGCAAAAACACCTGGCAGGCCGGATAAATGTTTTCGGAGGGCCGCATGAGGCCCGCGGGCTGTAGTTTGAGGACCCCTGATACATGTTAAAAGATGTACAATTATAGTCACTTTAAGCAGATGTATACTACATATGTAATTGTATATTACACTGTTATTCTCATTTATTTTGCTAAGCAATATTTGATGAACTATTCTGTTTTGTAAATTAGTTTGAAAATGAAAAAGTAAGTTTGAAATTAGAAGAAGGAATTCAAGAAAATAAAGATTTAATAAAAGAGTAAGTAATAATTTAATGAATTTGTTCTTTCTAATTTTTTAAAATAATTTACAATAATTTATTGAGCACTTTCTGTTATAAGCACTAACTTATATGTAAAATTCTACCTGGTTGTGTATGTTCCTCCACCCACGTCCCCGTGGTTCAGGGTTCAGGATCTGGAAGAGGAGCCGCGCACAAATGAGAGACGAGATAATTTGGAAATTGGGGGGCCAGGCGAGAGCCCGTCCCAAGAGGATGGACTCCGCTTGTGCCCAGGCCTTGCCATTATTTTATTGAGTTTGGGATAACCCTTAGGCAAGTTCCCGTAACAGACTATCTTATCAGCAAGGATTTACATTACTATCTGGTGGGGAAGTTGCTTCAGCTATCATTGTCTGTACTAAACTGGGTACATAGCCCTGACCTTTGCCAGGGCTTCAAGGGTCACCAGCATTCCGGGCTCCTTGTCCACACCTCTCTGCCAGAGAAGACAATCCAGTGATGGCGAACCTTCTGAGCTCGGCGTGTCAGCATTTTGAAAAACCCTAACTTAACTCTGGTGCCGTGTCACATATAGAAATTTTTTGATATTTGCAACCGTAGTAAAAGATTTATATTTTTGATATTTATTTTGTATATTTAAATGCCATTTAACAAAGAAAAATCAACCAAAAAAATGAGTTTGCGTGTCTCCTCTGACGTGTGTCATAGGTTCACCATCACTGCAATAGGCGGTTTCCCAAACCGAATGCTGTGGAGAAAGTTTCTACTTGGGTAGAAACTTGTTAAGTAGTTATTCCTTTTACTTTTAAATGGAGGCAGCTTCAATAACAGTACAGTCACCCCTTTTTTCCTTCATATAGTCATTTATGAACAATATGATATATATAAAATATAATGTGTAATAATTCCTTTAAAAATTGTAAAAATAATGTTTTATAACTTTTATATATGATTTTGCTTGCAATCAGATTAAACTTACACTGTTCCATATGTTCCAGGAATAATGCTACAAGGCATTTATGCAATTTACTGAAAGAAACCTGTACCAGATCTGCAGAAAAGACAAAAAAATGTAAATATATTTCTTGTCCTATGTGGTTTTATCAATTTATTATTATTTTAACGTGGGGGTTCACAGTGGAAGAAATAGTCTTTTCACCACTTAGTTTTAGGCTCTCAAGTCAGTGATCAAATCAGATGGTGGTTTGAAAAATCTTTTAAACATTTTTTAGGTGATCTTTTATGCATTTATTTTTGAAATAAATTTTATTGATTTTTTACAAAGAGGAAGGGAGAGATAGAGAGTTAGATACATCGATGAGAGAGAAACATCAATCAGCTGCCCCCTGCACATCTCCTACTGGGGATATACCTGCAGCCAAGGTACATGCCCTTGACCGGAATTGAACCTGGTACCTTTCAGTCCGCAGGCCGACGCTCTATCCACTGAGCCAAACCAGTTTCGGCTAGGTGGTCTTTTAAATCAGCGGTTCTCAACCTGTGGCTTGCGACCCGTTTGCGGGTCGAACAACCCTTTCACAGGGGTCGCCTAAGACAATCGGAAAACATGTATAATTACATATTGTTTTTGTGATTAATCACTATGCTTTAATTATGTTCAATTTGTAACGATGAAATTGGGGGTCACCACAACATGAAAAGCTGTATTAAAGGGTCGTGGCATTAGGAAGGTTGAGAACCACTGTAAAATGAACTAAAGGTTATATCTTGATGTGTCAGGAGGGATTTTTTTTTTTTTTCTTAAAATATTCCTTCTCTTGATGAACCCATGTGCCTCTGAGCTGCCATGATTCTGGCTTCAAAGTAAACGCTCTGAAGAGATGGGGGGAAAAAAAAATTCTTAATACTTGCCTTATTATATCTGTGGCCTGTTCTTTCTTTATGACTGTATCTTCCTCTCCCATTGAGGCCATACTATCTTGGTTCTGTTGAGAACATTGAGTAATTTTCTGAAATTTTCATCTGGATTCTATAGAGTTCATTTTCAGTGATAGGCATGTTGTTTCCTTTCCTTTGATAGTATTTTTTCATAGGTATCATATAGATTTTCTTCCCTATACATCATAGATAAAGGCAAGAACTATACTAAATAAACTACATGATAAACTGAGTTTGATCCTAATTTACCTCCCTTGGTTTAATAGTTGAATCCTCTTTTCATATTTATAATTGTACGGCAGGTCACTTAGCAGTTTCTAAAGTTTTCACCTTGCACAGTTGTGTCTTCTTGCTGTCCCTTCTGTTGGTTTTTTTGGTAATCTGATAAATTTTGTAGAGTATATGATTCGGAGTAATTTTAGTCAACAAACTCAAGCATGCACAAAATTTTTATATCTTAAAATGTCTAAAAGATCTTAATTTATAAAAATCATAATGCTTTGATTCTGCTGGCATGAAAAAACTTAACCTTAGTGAATTTGGGAGAATTTCCCCTTTCCTTGGGGTTATATCTGAATTTGGGAGTGCATATGTAATACCATGTGGTATAGAGGGACATTTGTTTTTCAGTCATCTAGCCATTGAGTCTTTTATCAGTTTGATTAGTATTCAGTTAATGGTCCACATGGGTTTCTGCTGAGTTGTTCCTTGTACCTGTCGTCATGACCCAACCAGGTCCCCTGGTTTTCTGTGCTTTATCCCACCATGCTCCTTTGCACAGGGTTTTGAAACAAGGGAAACTCCGAGTCTAAGGCCCAGTCTGTGGTAGTAGGAAGATTGAAGGTGTTGGTGATAGAATGCAATTCTTTAGTACAAATAGTTTCTGAGGAATAAAGAAGGTTTGTTGCTCTATGTTAGGTAGTGAAAATGAGACAGTGAATAGGTGGAGTAAGAAGTTTGAACTATCTTTCTGTTGAAACACTGATGTGTTCTGCCTCTATTTTCTTAAGGTTTCTAGGCTTTTAATATTCAAATAAAAATAGTTCAGCTCTTGTTCACGTGCTATGATTAGTTTAGAGGTTTCTCCAGTAATTTTGTTTGAATATATTTTTATTGATTTCAGAGAGGAAGGGAGAGGGAGAGACAGAAATATCAATGATGAGAGAAAAATCATTGATCAGCTGCCTTCTGCACACCCCACATTGGGAGCCTGCAACGTGGGCATGTGCTCTGACTAGGAATTGAACCATGGCCTCCTGGTTCACAGGACCATGCCGGCTGGGCTCTCCAGTATTTTTGAAGGATTTAGGGTACTTATATTTTTCTAAAGAACCACCTACTTTTTGGTTGTTTGACTCCTCATTGACATTTGAGTCTGCAATAGCTGCTGTTCTCTTGTTTTGCAGCTGTTATTGAGAATCTGGAACTAATACTGGCCAATTCAATGTGGTTTCTGTGCTGCTGGCCTCATTTGGGGGGAAAACCACATTTTCTTATACTGCCTTCTACCTTAATCCCCCGCATCACTACCTACCAACTCCAAGTTTTACTGCCTTTACTGAATGCTTGAGTAGAGTTAGAGGGAATCATTACTCACCTAAAACCATACACAAAAAGGTCATAAGGGTTTCATAGGGGGTTTCTCTTTGGGGCCATTCTTTAACTCTTCCTATTTTAAGGTTTTCTTCTTTTCTGCCTCCTCAGAGATAGAACAAGAGACAAGAGCAAGCTTTACCTTTCATGTACCTCATGAATCTTAAATATACAAAGGGAAAAAAATACTTTATAGAATAATTGTTAAACCCCTATTCATAGTAAAGGTTAAAATTATACTTTACAGAACTTTTAATAAATTCATAAATAGTAATTTTATGAAAGGAAATTAGAGATAATTGAACAGCACCAAGCTTTTGAGGTTGATATAAAGTATAACCATGACTCACTATGAAACTGCTTTTGATGCTACTTTAAAGGGCTCATAAGATATAACTAACAAAATTTTAATGTTTTCCTGAGGCATTTTACTATTATCTTGTTGGCAACATAAGTGTTTTAAAATTTAATTTTAAAATATTTTATATTAATAATAGATGAATATGAACGGGAAGAAACTAGGCAAGTTTATGTGGACCTAAATAATAACACTGAGGTAAGTGGTGGTGAAAATTTAATATTTTAAACAAAGTTATTTCTAAGCAAAGTAGAGTGATAGCTACAAAGATGTAGAAAACTGTTCTTGCCAAAGGGATTATTATTTATTTGTTGACATATGATAATATCACCAATAAAGTTCCCCATGTTCTATATGATGAGTGTTAATGTTTTGTTAATGGGCAACTTTTGAATTTACATGTTAGTGACATTTAACTTAATATATCAAATATTTATTACTTCTGTGTCAGACACTAGCACATTGTGACACAAAATCATTAATTTGAAAAACATAGTAGTTTAATGTATCTGGTTCCTGCTTAACCTGTCTTATCCCATCTCCTGTCATTCTCCATTTTGCTTCTCTGCTGTAGTCATTCTTATGTTTCTCAAACTTGTTAAGCTCTTTCTTATCTTGGTTCTTTCAGTTTATTCCCTTTGTCTAGAACTTTTGTGTCCAGGATCTTATGCAGACTCATAAGCTTCATTCTTCTTTTTAATTACCTCCTTACTACTTTATCTAAAATACCTTTCTATTAAATTATTAATCTCTTCACCTTGTTTAACTTTTCTGAAGAGCACTTAAAAATACATGACAGTTATCTGATGTACATATATGTGTGTGTGTGCATTCTTTTTTATACTGGAATGTTAGTTGGTTTCAGTAGGATAAGGACTTTTTCTTAAGTGCCTAACACAGTACCTGGTATATAATAGATACTCAGTAACTTTATTAATTGAATAAATGAATTCATCCAATTTTATAAATCAAGATTTATTGAATGTTTAATGAACTGAACTCATGCTGCCAGATGATGAACATGTAATTTGGACTCCTATGGGAAGGAACCTCACAGAGATTATGCTTTAGTGGGGAAGACAGATATTAAATAACTAAGTAAAAGTAAAGATAAAATTATAGATTTTGCTACTAAGGCTATTAAGTAAGCGGTAATCATTTTTATTGCTGTTTGATATTATATAACTTGTCTGTAGTACCTAGCATCTGAGAAGCTAACACAATAGACAATACGTTTTTACAAATTATTGAATTATTAAAAGTTATAGGGTTTTTTAAAAAAAATATATTGATTTTTTTACAGAGAGGAAGAGACAGGGATAGAGAGTTAGAAACATTGATGAGAGAGAAACATCGATCAGCTGCCTCTTGCACACCTCCCACTGGGGATGTGCCCGCAACCAAGGTACATGCCCTTGGCCGGAATCAAACCTGAAACCGACGCCCTATCCACTGAGCCAAACCGGTCAGGGCAAAAGCTATAGGGTTTTCATTGTTCAAAGTTGTATGGTTTTGAATGTAATGACCATGTAATAAAAATTTATTAATATTTTTATAGTTTGAAGAAAGCTACTTAAAAAAGTCTTAAGTATGCTCCTTAAAAGTCAAAACTTTGTATTTCAGAAAATGATAATAGCTTTTGAGGAACTTCGTGTGCAAGCTGAGAATTCCAAACTAGAAATGCGTTTTAAATGTAGGGATCCTATTTAATTTTTATATTATTATAAATATAAAAATATTTTCATTAGATTCTGTTTATATTTTTATTACATTCTGTTAATGTTTAAATACCTTCAACTTGATGCCTAACTCTCTTGATTTTTGTATTGTATGTGATTTGTAAGCCTCTCAGAATCTTGTGGAATGTGACAGGGAATTGACTTATGTTAAAAAATATGTTTTTGGCTTCAAAGCTACATTTTTCCTGAAATAAAACTTACGGGTTTTTTTTTTTTTTAAAAATATATTTTATTGATTTTTTACAGAGAGGAAGGGAGAACCGGCACTTATGTTTTTTTTTAAAAAAAAGTTTTATTGAGGTATAATTGACATACAGTAAACTGCATGTATTGAATGAGTACAATTTTATGTTTTTTTTAAAAAATATATTTAATTGATTTTTTACAGAGAGGAAGGAGAGGGATAGAGAGTTAGAAACATCAATGAGAGAGAAACATTGATCAGCTGCCTCCTGCACACCCCCTACTGGGGATGTGTCCGCAACCAAGGTACATGCCCTTGACCGGAATTGAACCTGGGACCCTTGAATCCGCAGGCTGACGCTCTATCCAATGAGCTAAACCTGTTAGGGCAAACTTATGGTTTGTATTTAATTTTTAGAAGTATGATTTGCTCTTATTTTTACATTTCTTGGTGAAGTTGCATGAAAAATAGCAATATGTATTTAAAATATGTTATAAGGAACTTTTATATATGTTTTATGTAAACGTAGAATTTTCTTAAGTTATTGTTACTTTGTTATTAAATTCACTATTTTACTAAAATTACCAAGAAAACAGTTTTTGCTTGTTAGAAACTTTTGGGGTTTGATATCTAGCTAAGTAGATTTCAAAAATTTAAGTTTTATTTGTTATACAATTATGTTAATATGTTAAAGTATATTTGTCTTACTTTTAAAGTAAAGGAAGATTATGAAAAAATCCAACACCTTGAAGAAGAATACAAGAAGGAAGTAAATGACAAGGAAAAGCAGGTGTGTTTTTAAAATTAACTTTCTGTATACTTTGCATTTGCTAATTTACAAAATACTTAAAATTTCAAAAGGAACATTTTCTGACTGCATGATAAATTTCTATTAGATTATTTTAATATTATATATTTAAACATTCAGCCTTTTCCCTAGCAGAATTAGTTTTCATTGACTCAAATATGCACATGTGATGAATGCTAGTCCTTTTAGAAAATTAATCTTCTACATTATTTGTATTAGGACATTGCTGCAGAAATATTTTGAGAGAACTTCTGTTCAAACAACAACCTCATAAAATGTAAAGATCACTCTCCCACATTGACCACTCAGCCCACATTTTGTAATTTATTGTGAAGTACACTATTCATGACACAAATGAAGGTGAACTAAAAAATTTTTTCTTCTTTCTATTAATGTCGCATAGTGTTAGACTTAAAAGTGGCAAGTCTTTGTTCTTTGACATCACAAGAATGTTGGTCTCAAATAATTATTAGGCCAATTTTATCGGTTTCAAGCCTTCTGCTTTTCAGTGGAAAGCAATATATAGAAAGGAATCCTCTTTGTTGCCTATGTTTTTCTTCTCTGATTTGTCGCATGATAGCTTGTAATGATAGATAATAACGATATCTACTTAAATAATAGTAGCAAAAGTTAATTGAAAGTACAGAGAAGATATTAGAGTTTTATTTTAGTTCTGGTTTAATGGTAGAATAATTTGTGCCGTGCTTAGGTACTTTGAAAGAGTTAGCAATTTTCTGTATTTTAACTGAATTTTTAAACCAGATTTCTGAAAGGAGGTCTTTTTAAAAGTTAAAAGTGTGCTTATTATAAAGAACATAAAAATAGAATGCATTTTTAAAAAGCTTGTTGGAGTTTTCGGTGTATGGGCAGAGCTTATAGATTGTTGGGGTTCCCTGTAAAATGATGGTATGGCCAGCTAGTGTTTTTGCTGGGAACTCCTAAATGTCATCGTTATTATTATTGTTATTATTATTGCTAGTGCATGAAATTCGTGCAGTCCCTAGGCCTGGCCGGCGATCAAAGTGTGAGCGTATGGCATGGAAGGGCAGGTCCCAGTTGACCTTTGGGCCCTGGGCAACACCTGAGTCCCCAGGCTCCCATGTGCCACCTTCCACCTGAGTCACAGCAACCGATGCCCCACGAAGAGATGTGGTGAGCATGGGCTGGATACTGAGGGCCAGGGCTAGTGTGTGGGCCTCTGGGCTGCCCAGTGGCGCTGCATGGAAACTGGGCGGACAGTGCGCTCTCTGCTGGCTGGCCTCACAGACCGGCTCCTGCGTGAACCCATGGGGAGCCTGATCAGCACCTGCAGTCCCAGTGGCTGCGGCCCAGGTTACCTGAAAGAGGCCGTACAGGTGTGGGGCAGGCTCCTCATGGGCACCTAGCACCTGCGTGCGGGGGCTTCCCTGGCTCGCAAGCCCTGGTGTCCCGGGGAGCGGTTAGCAGGGAGAGTGACAGCAAGCTTAGCCATCACCCTGCATTCTCACTGCACCTCCTCCCATCACCCCTGCACCCAGGTAGCTGGAGAGAGGTTGCAGCGCATTGCCAACACCCGCCATGTTCCATGCCACTCCCTGGTGGTCAGCGGTCGAACTCTTGACCTCCCAGTCAAACTCCTGGTTGAATGACCACCCAAGGGGACAATTTGCATATTAGGTTTTTATTATATAGGATTTTTTTTCCTCGTCAGGGCCAGAAGGCCTGTTTCATTGCCTACCAATATCCATAACCCCCTTGGCAACTCCACTTTCCACCCGTCCCTCTCAGAATTTTAGCTATCTGAATATTTTCAGTTCTCTGTATGAAGCATGATCTTTTGATCCTTTCTGTCCTTGTATGAGTCTAGAACAGCAGTTGCCGATCTTTTGGAGCTCATGGATATCCAGTGGTCTGCAGACCACCAGTTGGCAACTGCTGCTCCAAAGATTTCCTTAAACCAGTAGTGCCAACCTTTTGGACCTCACAGACCACCAGTGGTCTGCGGACCACCAGTTGGTGACCGCTGGTCTAGAATGCTTATTTCCCCATGTTTGCCTAATTTCTATTTGTCTGTAATACTTGATTCAGTCCTCTCTGAGAAGGATTACTTTTTTATTACATCCCCCAAGATTGATAAAGGTGTTTCTTTCCCAATTCGTATAATCTCTTTGCCCTGTTACTAATATATTCAAGTAGAGTTGTTTGTGTCCTAGTCTAGGCTATGAGTTTTTTTGAAGGTTAGTTCCTTCATGTCTCTGTACTCAATGCTTACTATGGTTTCTGGAATGGTGTGAGTTCTCAAGAATATCTTCTATATATGTAAAAGGCTAAGTGACCAGCTGGCTGGTAGGTATGATGTGCACTGATCACCAGGGGGCAGACGCTCAACGTAGGAGTTGCCAAGTGACAGCAACCTTGCAGAGTGCCCTCTCGCACTCTGGGACCCCTCAGGTGATGTTGGACCTGCCGGTTTCTGCCCGATTCCCGCAGTCCAGACCAAGGGACCCCACCTGCCAGAGAGACTACGCTTACTCCACAGATGCCCTTTGAGCCCCAGCACCGCCTCAGGTGCAGCCAGCTGGGAGGGACCAGGGGAGGTTGGCTCTAGGGTGTGTCCGGCCCTTCTTGCCCAGTCCTACTCGGAGGACACTTTCTAATTAATTTCCTTTTGGTGTGCACGAATCCATGCACCAGGCCTCTAGTTTATGTAGTAAATGAACCAAGTAGATTTTATTGTATAATGTCAGTAATGGGGAGAAACCAAGATGGTGGCATAGGTAAATATGTCAGTAAGGGAGAAACCAAGATGGTGGCATAGGTAAACACCGGAGATTGCTGCCTCGCACAACCACTTCAAAAATACAACTAAAAGATGGAATGGACATCATCCAGAACCACAGGAAGGCTGGCTGAGTGGAAATTCTCCACCTAGGAGCAAAGAGAAAAGCGCATTGAGTCTGGTAGGAGGTGCAGAGGTGTGAAGTGTGGAGGTACGGAGGTGCTTGTGAAAGGGGCTGGCAGCTGGGTACGCTGTTGTCTTTTTCAATCCGGAAGGAGTCCCGAGCTCTGAACTCCAGTTCCAGGTGAGCAT
>NW_006290034.1:8446476-8452186 GCF_000327345.1 Myotis davidii
TGATCGATGTTTCTCTCTCATCGATGTTTCTAACTCTCTATCTCTCTCCCTTCCTCTCTGTAAAAAAAAAATCAATAAAATATATTTTTAAAAAAGAAAATGGTAAAGATACAAATTATGAACACCAAATACACATCTATCAACAAGTGAATCTGAAAATCAAGTGAATAATCTGATGAACAGAATGAACTGGTGATTATAATAGAATCAGGGGAATAGAAAGGGAGTGGACTGACTATTCTTGCGGGGGGAAGGGGTGTGGGGGATGCGGGAAGAGACTGGACAAAAATCGTGCACCTATGGATGAGGACAGTGGAGAGGGGGGGAGGGCGGAGAGGGGGGAAGGGGACCAGGTTGAAAGGAGCTATGGAGGGAAAAAAGAGGAACAACTTTTATAATCTGAAAAATAAAGATTTAATTAAAAAAATGTCAGTAGTAAGTTAAAATGCATACTATAATATTGGGTGTGTCATATTATAGTAAGCCTCACCTAATGTCATCAATAGGTTCTTGGATTGAAGTATAATGAAACCAGTTTACCATAGGCTAATTGATATAAACAAAAGTTAAGTTCCTACGTCATCGCTTCAAAATTATAATGAAACAACATTGAATGAAACATGAGGACCTGCTGTAGGTTCTCCATTCATTTAATAAAGGTTTTTTGAGCAAGCATGTATTAAATGCTAGGCACAGCCAGATGAAAAACATATAAACAAGTACATAAAGTAATCATAGGTGATGATAAATGCTAAGGTATCATATTTTATTTTTCATATCTATAATGTGGTATTTAATATTCAATTTTAGGTGTCACTCCTATTGATCCAAAACAATGAGAAAGAAAATAAAATAAAAGAGTTAACATTGCTGCTAGAGGAATCCAGAGATAGAGTGAATCAATTAGAAGAAAAAATAAGTAAGAATTTATATAATAAAACAATGTGTCTTATGTATTCTTCTTTGTTATGCTTTAATTTTTGGCTTTCATCACAGTTTTTTAAAAAAATATATTTTATTGATATTTTACAGAGAGGAAGGGAGAGGGATAGAGAGTTAGAAACATCGATGAGAGAGAAACATCTATCAGCTGCCCCCTGCACACTCCCCACTGGGGATGTGCCCACAACCAAGGCACATGCCCTTGACCTGAATCGAACCCGGGACCCTTGAGTCCGCAGGCCGACGCTCTGTCTGGTGAGCCAAACTGGTCAGGGCTCATCACAGTTTTGTTATATTGCTTTCTAATACTGTAATTTCAAGCCTGGAGTGAACCTGTACAAGGAGAGCATAATAGAGTCACTTAGGGAGCTTTTTCAAAGTACATACACTCTTCTTTTCCTTTCATACTCTTATTTAGTTTCAGAAAAGTGCTCTATGAAAACAGGGATCTGTTTTTTGTTCACTGATGCATTCCAATAACAATTGATTATTTTAATGTTCTTGATATTTCATCCTAAATTTTTATCCCTTTTTAGGGGAATGGTTTGTTGGATGATATACCTCCCGCGTTACACCAGTTTTAATTTTATGTATGTCATTTATAGAAGTTTTATTTAGTTGATGGACATCTTCCTTATTCTTTTACTTTTTTGAAGATTGATTGATATAATACTTATTTTTAATAAACCCATAGTTAGTAATTAGAACATCGGGAATCTTTGCAGGTCCAAGTCTGCTTTTTGTTTATTCTGCTGAATTTGTTCATGGTGTTTTATTTTCTTTTGGTTTTTGATTGTAAGTCCGATAACTTCATCTGTGGAAATTCTTTAAGACCTGGGTTGGAAGTATATTTTTACAGAGAAAATTTGCATTTGTAGCTCTGGGATCCTGGGAGAACTTAAGAGCACTTCAAATTAAGTTTTGACTTGCAGCTTTTTGGGACATTCAGACAGCATACGTTCAGTTACCACACACACCTAAGGACTAGTTTGTGGCTATTATTTCTCAGAAAAAACATTTGGTTATCAGACTATAATAAATAGTGTCACAATGGACACCACAGCTTGGCTAGCATGGTTTAGTGTTTGGTTTTTTTGGGGGGGAGGGTGGAAGGGGGCGTTAATCCTCACCAGAGGATATTTTTCCATTGATTTTTAGAGAGAGTGGAAGGGAGGGACAGACACAGAGAGGGAAACATCAATGTGAGAGAGAGAGACATCAATTAGTTGCCTCCTGCATGCCCTTGACCAGTACTAGAGATTGAGCCTGCAACCAAGGTATGTGCCCTTGACCAGAATCAAACCCAGGACCCTTCAGTCCTCAGGCTGATGCTCTATCCACTGAGCCAAACTGGCTTGGGCAATTCTATAATTTTTAATAAATATCTGTCCAAATTAATAATAAATAGCATCTGTACGGTCATTTATAGTGGCTACATGTTATACAATTGTATGTATGTACCACTATAATTTAATCTATCTCCTTTTGGATATTGTTTCCAGTATTCAGCTATTATTAAAAATGTAGCATTGAAAATCTTTATATATTCACCATTGAGTGCTTGGGAAATAACAATCTTGAAAAGTCAATAAAAGTTGATGATGACCAATACCAGCATATCTATATTTGCATATTTCTTTCTCATTTTGGGGTATCTAATGGAGAAAAAAATGTAATTGTTACAAGTTATTTGTTTTCTTTTCTATTAAGTACTACTTATCTACAATTTTCTTTTTTAGAATTACAGGATGAAAACTTAAAAGAATCAAATGAGAAGCACGATCATTTAACATCAGAACTAGAAGATTGTAAAATGTCTTTGCAAAGAAGTGTGGTATGATTTAAAAACTGATTAGTGTGTGATAAGTCTCACACTATTCATCAGTCAACAAATATTTATGGAATGGTATTACTTTGTACAAGGACCCATAGCTTCAAATAGAGAGGATACAATCCCTTGTCACAAAATGCTTATGGTTTAATTAGAGACATTAGTTGAAAAACCCATTAAAATATAACTAAAATACAAGATCATTCACGCTAGGTACCAATAGTGTGATTCAGGCAAAAATTGCTGCGATAGCAGTAAGAATATAAGAAGGCTGTAGGCTGGATTGGCTAGGAGGTCTCCATGGAGAGGGTGAGACTTTAGGTGGGCTTTGGAGGAATGGTGAATTGAAATAAGATTAGTGGGTGGGGTAGAAGAGAGGAGTGACAGGATAAGGAGGGACAGCAAATTACAGAAGCCGAGGAGTTCAGCTTTTTTTCTTAAGGGCCTTGGATCATTGCTTTTGTTTTCTACTTTATTTCATTCAGAGTACTCAAAAGGCTTTAGAGGAAGATTTACAAATAGCAACAAAAAAAATACATCAGCTCACTGAAGCAAAAGAAACTCAAATGGAAGAATTTAATAAAGCTAAAGCTGCTAATTCACTTGTGGTTACTGAACTTAAAACTACCATCTGCAACTTGAAAGAGTTAATGACAACAGAACATCAGAGGTAAAAATATTTCTTATTTAGATGAATAAAAAAGGCTTAATTTCAGTGCATTTTCTATTCATTGTCAACTGACTTGTAATTCCTTTAACAATTGTAACCAGTCTTTTTTTTAAAGTATAAACTGGGAATACATTTTAAAAGTTTGTATTGGGTAGGTAGGTATACTAGGAAAAGATAGCAGGTATTTTCTAGGATCGTTCCCATACATACTTTGCCATAAAATCAAGCTAAATAGATAAGCTGATAAGTGCTGATGCAGTTATATGACATATTTAAACTGAGTTATTATTGGTTTCATAGAAATAACTTCTTATGAGGAAGTGAGGTTTATTTTACTGAGATCTGTAACATTCTTTCTTATTTGTAAAATTAGAAGTTAACCTTGTACAAAGAATGTACTAAAATATTTTTATTAAATTAATGGATTAATGATTAATGAATTAATGAATATGATTAATTATAAAATAAACTATTCATTCGCATTTCATCTGGAATTATCTAAAATGTGATTTAAAACTTGATGTTTTTCATTACTTTGTATTAAGGAAAAATTCATATAAAGCAGTGTTAATGAGGCCTCGGTAGTTATTTTTGTCTCATTAGAATTAGGGTAATTAGGATGAAAGAAACAAGTTTTTCTCTGAAGTCATAAACTGGGCCTAACAGTATTTCTTCTCTACTGCTTGTGTCTTGGAAAGAAAGAAAAAAGCTAGCTTTTCTAGTTCAGCTAATCTTATATTCTTGATTGACCTATCTAGTTGATTTTCAAATTTTAGAATTGTAAACGATCTTAGATGTCATCTGTTCTAATTACCTCAGTTTTATAGACAAGGAAATGGAAAGGCAGAGGAGTTAATCAAATTGCACGTGTTTTCATAATTATATTGTTCCTGAGGCAGAATTCAGTATAGTAGTAGTTACATACTCAATATCAAAGTTCTAGGATATATTAATTTGATTACCATAAATAAGAAAGAGATAAATTGTGACCACAAGCTTTAAGATTTTATGTAGATTAATTAATATATAACTATATATTTATACTAGCAATATTTTATTTTAAAGTGTTACACTATCTGGCACAAAGTAGGTACTCAAAAAATGCTTTATAATTGAATTAATGAATCTGTGCTAAGATAGATTGCACCAATTTTAGTTATTAGATGAATTTTCACTAAAATAATATTTTACATTGCAAATTAATATTATGTTTTACAAGATTGGAAAAAAATGAAGACCAATTGAAAATACTTACCATGGAGCTTCAGAAGAAATCAAGTGAACTGGGTAAGATTTAGAGAATTATATGTGTACATGATAATATTAGCCAATTCTAAAAACATAAACACTATTTCAGAATAAAATATAGTTTCTCCTCTTTCATTTACCAATAATTCATTATTTGATTTTTTTTTGCTTTTTCAGAGATAGAAAAAAATGTAAACCTTAAGAAAGACTATTCAGTTCATTATGCAATTCAAATCTGACTATTTTGTGTTACAAAAAGCCATCTCATTGCCTAAGTTCAAACTCTTTAAATATAAGCTATCTTTTCATTGCCCATTTAAACTGGTGCATACCAACTTAGTTAAAGTTAACTGTAAATACAAAAACTTTGTCAAGTAATTTTATTCTCAGTTTCTTTACTTGGTATAGTTTTCGTTCTGATATTGCTGTAAATAGTTTTTGTTCCTGTGACCAGTTTTGTGTGCATATACCCATGTTTGCTTTCACTCTAGTTCTATAAAAGATTCTCCCTCTTGTGTTTTCTATTGCGTCTACTGCTTATTATTATACTAGAGGCCTGGTGCACAAAAATTTGTGCACTTGGGGGGGAGGGGGTGGTCCCTCAGCCCGGCCTGGGCCCTCTTGCAGTCTGGGGCCCCTCGGGAGATAATGACCTGCTGGCTTAGGCCTGCTCCCGGGTAGCAGAGGGCAGGCCCAATCCCTAGGTGCAGCCCCTGGTTGGGCTCAGAGCAGGGCTGATTGGGGAGTTGGGGTGCCGCCCTTGTCATGTACAGAGCAGGGCGCATCCGGAGGTTGTGATGCCACCCTCAGTCACGCCCCTCTTGCAGTCTGGGGCCCCTCGGGAGATAATGACCTGCTGGCTTAGGCCTGCTCCCGGGTAGCAGAGGGCAGGCCCAATCCCTAGGTGCAGCCCCTGGTTGGGCTCAGAGCAGGGCTGATTGGGGAGTTGGGGTGCCGCCCTTGTCATGTACAGAGCAGGGCGCATCCGGAGGTTGTGATGCCACCCTCAGTCACGCTCT
>NW_006290034.1:8452606-8476319 GCF_000327345.1 Myotis davidii
AAGTGAAACAATGTTGCGGTCCTGCTGGCTGAAGCCCGGCTGGCTGAAATCAGATTTCTGGGGTTTTGTTTAGCTTCTATATTTGTAACAATGTTTCTTAAACTGCAATCTCAGAGGCTAGCAAGGCAGGCGGGAAATGTTGGCTTCCTCCGTCACTGAAGCAAGCAAGCCTCCTTCAAGCTGACTGGCTGCCGGCCGCCATTTTGGATGGCAGTTAATTTGAATATTTCCCTGATTAGCCAATGGGAAGGGTAGCGGTCATATGCTAATTACCATGTTTCTCTTTTGTTAGATAGGATACTAGAGGCCAGGTGCATGAAGGCTGATGGGGGTTGGAGCGTCTTCCCCCTGGTGGTCAGTGCACATCATAGCAAATAGTGTAATGGTCAAATGGTTGAATGAATGATTGGACACTTAGCATATTACATATAGGATTATTTTTTATTTTTATTTTTTTAAAATATATTTATGAGAGAGAGACATCGATCAGCTGCCCCCCGCACATCCCCCACGGGGGATGTGCCCGCAACCCAGGCACATGCCCCCGACCAGAATCGAACCTGGGACCCCTCTGTCCACAGGCCGACGCTCTATCCACTGAGCCAAACCGGTTTCGGCATACATAGGATTATTTTGATGTGAGATAATATAACTATGGAATTTAGACTTGGGTGTTTATTCTTCAGTTAGCTTTGGATATGTAATTAAGAACATAACAGACATGGTATTTGTTCTAATAAGATTTACTTAGGGAGACATATAAAACATTTAATTACAAGTTGGGATAAGTGCTATGAAAGAAATGAAAATGATGCAATAGAAGAAAATAATAGGGCCTAATGTAGATTTGGCAATCAGGGATGGTCTTTAGTTGAAACCTAAAAAATAAGTGAGAGGTAGGACATGTGAGTTGAAGAGAGCTTTTCTTTCTTTTTTTGTTAATCCTCAATGGAGGATACTTTTTTTCATTGATTTTTAGAGAGAGTGGAAGGTAGAGGAGAGACAGAAACATCGAGGTGAGAGAGACACATCAATTGTTTGCCTCCTGTAGGCACCCTGACCAGGGTAACCTGCAACCAAGGTATGTGCCCTTGACCAGAATCAAACTCTTCAGTCCACAGGCCAGTGCTCTATCGACTGAGCCAAACTGGTTAGGGCTGGAGAGAGTGTTTCAGTCAGAAGTAAAAGCATGTAGAAATGCTCTTAAGTATAAAGGAGCTTTGTTAATTCAAGTGATGGAGTGAAAGCCTGTGTGATTGAGCATAACAAGTGACATGGAACAGGGAACGAAATGAGTTTGGGGTGATAAGGACCAAATCAGGGCCAAGGAAAGGAAATTTGATTTTATGCTAACAGTGAAGGAAAATCATTGTAAAATTTAAGTAGAGGAATGACATGATATGATTCAAAATCACTAACTTCTGTATGGCAGATAAATTTGGTGGTGGGTGGGGAGTGCTGGTAGTGAAGAAAAAGTAGAATTGAAGAAATAGGATTGGAGACTATTTGAGTGGTACAGATATGAGAGGGTATCTTTTAAAAATGGAATCAGCCCTAACCGGTTTGGCTCAGTGGATAGAGCATCGGCCTGCGGACTGAAAGGTCCCAGGTTTGATTCCCGTCAAGGGCATGTACCTTGGTTGCGGGCACATCCCCAGTAGGGGGTGTGCAGGAGGCTGCTGATTGATGTTTCTCTCTCATTGATGTTTCTAACTCTCTATCCTTCTCCCTTCCTCTCTGTAAAAAATCAATAAAATATATTAAAAAAATAAAAATGGAATCATATCACAATTATGTTAGCAGTTGGAGATCCCATTAATCTTAGGACTTTTTGTCTGGTCTCAGCTCTGAAAAATTTTCTTCTTTTATATCTTCTCTACTAGTGTCATTGTTCTCTTACTCCCTGTAAGTGGATTTTGGGAGTTCTGGAACTATCCCTTCATGTTTAAAATTTTTTTCTTACACTTTCTATCTTTTAGTTCTTTGTTGAATTTTTGGGGAAAAGGTTTTGGGTTTCCCCTGCTAATTCAATCTTTATGTTTATTTTGCTAGTATTGAAACCTTAGTTGTCAAATTTTAAACTCCCAAGAACTGTAAATAATTTACTTCATGGATATAATATGCTATTGGAACATACTAATGTTACCATACTTAGCAAAATATCTGCTTCTATTTGTTCTATTAACGCTTTCTCCTTGGATTTTATTTAATTCTCTTAATTGAATTTGGTTCTTCTTTTTCATGGTTTTGCTTTTCTTCATTAATTGTTGATTCTTAATTGTGTGCTCATCCAAGTATTTGAGAATTCATCTTCACCCACTTGTATGTTATAATCTGCTTCATCTGATTATGGGAATGAAATGGGAGATGGTATAAGGAAGGGTAGGCTTGGTAGCTTGTCTGTTTGGCATAGGCTCTATGCCATAGGAGACGTTTTTCTTGCTTAAAGATCAAGAGCTATGGCACCACCATGTCTCTTTGGCCCCAATTCCTAGAATCCTTGATTTAACCTGAGGCTGTGTGGTGGAAGATGTGGTCAGCTGGTGTAGTTGTTTAACATAGACTTCATTGAATGAGTATGGGTTTTACCCCCCACAAAGAATCCTTAACTTTTGGGTTAATGGTAATGAGTCTGTTTTTGTTTTTTTTTGTAAATATATTTTATTGATGATTTTTTACAGAGAGGAGGGAGAGGGATAGAGACTTAGAAACATTGATGAGAGAGAAACATCAATCAGCTGCCTCCTGCACACCCCCCACTGGGAATGTGCCCGCAACCAAGGCACATGCCCCTGACTGGAATCGAACCCAGGACCCTTCAGTCCGCAGGCCGGCGCTCTATCCACTCAGCCAAACTGGTCAGGGCGAGTCTGGTTTTATATATAGTCTTTCTAAAACAATTATGTGATTGGGGGTGAGAGTGTGGAGACATGCTAGTTTTTTTTAATATTTATTTTTAAAATTGATTTCAGAGAGGAAGGGAGAGAGATAGGAACATCAATGATGAGAGAGAATTATTGATTGGTTGCCTCCTGCATGCCCCCTACAAGGGGGGATTGAGGCCACAACCTGGGCATATGCCCTTGGCCCGGAATTGAACCTGGGATCCTTTAGTCCACAGGCCAAGGCTCTATCCACTGAGCCAAACCAACTAGCGCGAAACATGTTAGTTTTAAAAAATTAATGGCTTTCACTTAAAATTAAACTTCATGGTTGAATAAGCTTTGCATGTGACAGGTTTTTATTTTAGACTCTACATTGGCATTTCATATTTTGTTGATTTTTTTCCTTAAAGACTGTGGTCAATGATTACAAGTATTTTGTTTTGAATAATATATAGTTACATCTACAACAATTAATAACCCTCAACAGTGAGGAAAGACAAGTTTCAGGTATAATAAAATTTAGGTGACAGTTAGACATTGTTTGGGAACTTTGTAGGTAGTTAAAAAATGTAAGGAGGGAAAAACCCAGGTGGTGTGGGCTGGAAAGATTTTATAATTCATTATCCTGATATTGAATTCATGGAGGTATATAAAGAAAAACATTGTAAAGCATTATTTAATGTGACAAGAAGGAAGGGTGTCAGAAAGAAAATAGGAGCAGGAGTTAGGAAACAAATCTGAATAATGCAAGGTCTGGAAAATCAAAGCGAGAAAAGTAGAGTGGTTAATAGTATCAAATGCCAGAAAGCTCTATAATAATGACAAAGAATTACATCACAAAATGGTTATTGGTGATCTTTGAGATATTAGTTCTGCATGGAGTTAAAAAAGAAGTTTGTAGGAAACCAAAAAGGAATTTGTCTGCCAACCCCTCTCCCCCCTCAGAGATTGACTATAGTATGAAGAGGCAGAAAAGTCAACCAGATGCTTTGTTTTTTTGTTTTTTTAAAATATATATATATATTATTGATTTCTTACAGAGAGGAAGGGAGAGGGACAGAGAGTCAGAAACATCCATGAGAGTATTCAAATAAATATTTAGCTGTGATAAGGGAAAGTAAAGATTCCTCTACAGAGAGTCAATTTATATTGTTAGTAAAGAAACTAAAGTCTCAGAGGAGGTTGGAAGGTTGAGACACAGAGTATAATGGTTAGAGTTAGCTGGAATTAAGTGGGTCACTTCTTTTAAGTTTGGAGTGAAGATTAGGAGACCAGATATTTAGAGAGGGATGATGAGTTGAAAGTAAAAGCACACATGCTGAATGACCACATTCCAAATACAGATAGATTGCTTATTTTGTTTAATCAACTCTGGGCTCATTTGGTTGTGGAATTAACTTTATAGCAGTGGTTCTCAACCTTGGCTGCACATTAGAATCACCTGGGAATCCTTTTAAAATACTGATTTCTGGGCCTCATCCTTTGGAAATTCTGTTTCTTTGTTACTGATGTTGTGGCCCACCCCTTAACAAAGAAACAGAATTTCCGGAGGATGAGGCCCACAAATCGGGATTTTAAAAAGATTCCCAAGTGATCCTAATGTGCAGCCACGGTTGAGAGCCACTGCTTTATAGACACATCCTATGTAATAAAAGGCTGATATGCAAATTTTCCCTTTGACGGGGAGTTGGACTAGAGTTCGACCAGGGGGTCGGGCCAGCCTGCCAACTGCCTGCAGCCCCTCCCCCCAGCCAATTGGGGCTAGGGCTGCTAGCCAACTGCCCCCAGTCTCCCTATCACCCCAATTGGAGTGGGCCGGCTGGACCCCCCCACATGTACGAATTCATGCCCCGGGCCTCTAGTTATTAATATTTATCTTTGATTTTTGTATAGTTCCATTTGGACTTCTGGGCAGTGATTTTCAACTTTTTTCATCTCATGGCACACATAAACTAATTACTAAAATTCTGCAGCATACCAAAAATAATTTGCCAATATGACGAAAAATAGGTATAATTTTGATTCATTCACAGTGGATGGCCATTGTTGTATTGGTTGTTGTCATTTTTTATTTGACAATATAAGGGAAAAGAGGTCAGTGCCCCTGACTAAATAGTCAGGTATTGCATGTTTAAAAACTTTTTGCAGCGCACTGCTTGAAAATTGGTGATTTAGGGTACTCCAGTTACATTAATCCATTTCTTAGTCTTCCCCTTTCAAATGATATTATTCTTGTTTCTCCCTAGTCTTTTAATCCAGCTTTTAACACATTTATATTCTTTTGCTTACTTTAGAAGAGATGACTAAGCTTAACAATAACAAAGAAGTAGAACTTGAAGAATTGAAAAAAGTCTTGGTAAGTATTTAGTTTCTCTTAATATAGAGTAATTACTTTTCAAATCCACTGACTTAGACTCTCACACTATAGATGTTTTATGCTACCTTTTTTCAGATAAAATATTAAAAAACTACATTTGATTTTTAGTAAAGCCACGTTCTTACCTATTCTAATATTTATACATCTTGATAGCTGTCTTCATGTCTTTAGAGGGTTTTAAACAATTTTTTAATTTATTGATTGACAAGAGAGAGAGAGAGAGAGAGAGAGAGAGACAGACAGACAGACTTGTTGTTCCACTTATTTATGTATTCCTTGGTTGATTTTTATGTGTGCCCTAGCCCGGAATGGAACCATGATCTCCTGGTCAATGAGTTGATGCTTAACCTCTGAGCCACATTGGACAGACTGTTGAACATTTTTGTTTTTGTGTTAACAAGAGCTATTTGCCTGTAGTTTTCTTTTCTTTGATTGTCTTTGTCTGCTTTTGGAATCAGGCTAATGCTGGCCTCATAAAATGAGTTGGTAAGCTTTTCTTTCATTTCTATTTTCTAAAGAGATTGTGTAGAATTAGTGTTATTTTTTCTTTATACATTTGGTAGAATTCTCCTGTGAAATCATCTGGACATAGAAATTCTTTCATTGTTATAGAACTACTCTGGTTACTTGCTTTATCTTGGGTGGTTTTTGTAGTTTGTTGTTTTTGAGGAATTAATACATTTCACTGAAGTTGTCAGATTTCTGTGCATAGAGTTATTTATAATATTCCCCGTTATCCTTTTAGTAAATTTTTATGCTTTGTGAGCCATGTGGTCTCTGTTGAGGTGATTCAACTTTGCTGTTAATAGGGCAAAACAGGCATGGATAATACATAAACAAATAGATTGGCTCTATTACAGTAATAATGCCTTATTAAAAATAGGCAGTGGTGGATTTGGTCTGTGGGCTGTGTTTGCTGACCCTTGGTTGTCTAGAAGGATGAATTCAATTCTTGGTACATTACTTAACACACTGCGCACCAGTAGTGTTATCGCCGGCTTTACCTAGTGGCCAGATATGTTTCTATTGAAAGAGTACAAAAAACATTTTACCGAGTATCAGACGTTAAAAAGAAATTAGCTTGTAAGAACATGTAATAAATAACTTCAGAATGCAATGGGCATGCCTTTAACATTTATGTAAAACACTGACTAATATGAAAACACGAGAATGCTTGTGATCTGCCCGCAATGTGTTAAGATGGTATATTAAAGTGAGCCCATCCTGATGGAATGATGTAATTAAAACTGTTTCATAGGAAGAATGAAAATATTCTTAAAGATTTTAGAATAGTTAAGAGAAAAGTTAGGGAGTAAATATTTAAATATTTACCAGTTATCATGTGAAAGAGGAATTGGACTTTTATGTGATTAAGGAAGGCAGAATAATGACTATTGCATGAAAGTTATAGTAAAGCACATTTTCGTGCAATAATAAGGACAAACAGGATTGATACAATAGTGAATGACTAATAAATGCTAATAAATTGGAATGATTTATACATAAATTAAGGTTTGACTTCAAATGGCCTGTAGACACTGGGGGATAGGGGAGGCTAGGGGACTGTCTAGGGCTGGGGGGAGAGGGGGGAAATGGACACATATGTAATACCCTTTGTAATAAAAAATTTAAAAATAAAATAAAATAAAATAATAAATAAAAAAAGAAGTAGAATTAGTACTATAATAGTAATAGTAATGAAGTATTGCCCTGGCTGAAAAAAAAAAAGAAAATTCCAGGGCTCTGTCCATTAAATCCTGTCATCATACTTAGTTTTGAAATTTACTTAATGCCAAACGTTTCTTTTCTTTTATTTTTTTTATATATTTTTGTTGATTTCAGAGAGGAAGGGAGAGAGAGAGAGAGAAAGAGAGATAGAAACATCAATGATGAGAGAGAATCATTGGTCGGCCACCTCCTGCACACCCCCTCCTGGGAATTGAGCCCACAACCCGGGCATGTGACCTCCTGGCTCATAGGTTGATGCTCAACCACTGAGCCACACGGGCTGCACTCTAAAGTGATTTGTAAGAAAATCACCGTGTCAGGAAAGGTGAAGACTAGTCCATTGCTCTGTGAGCGTGGGATGCAGGAGGTTCGAACAGAACATTGGTAAAAACATCCACATCATTTCAGCCACCGGCGGTGCCTTCCCGCTCTGGTCCAGATGACCTCACGTCTCCAGTTTTTAGGGGTGTTGTTTTCCTTTCATGTTGGGGTCCTGCCTCAGCAGGTCCAGGGGTTCCCAAAGGTGTGGACGGAGTCGGCGAAGACTATCCACCCTCTTCCTACTGTGGAGTCCTATCCGTCCCAAGAGTGGGGCTTACCTAGGGGAATGGGGGGGGGTTTACCTAAGGGTCCCTGTTCGGGTGCCATATGTTGGGGTCCAGCCCCAGCAGGTCCAGGGGTTCTCAAAGGTATGGACGGAGTCAGACAAAAAGGAATGACACGGAGGCAGCGTTCAGGTGATCATCATAGCCAGGTTCCTCCCAAACGTTTCTTTTAAAAAACATTTTAGCCAAAGAGAAACTCATTATGTCTTCCCAACTTTATTTAGGAAGTTTGATTATTTTGAATATGTGTGTGCTTTGATTGTCATGATTTGTTAATATTTTTAAAAAGGCAGAAAACCAAAAGCTTTTAGATGAAAAGAAACAGTTTGAGAAGATTGTTGAAGAATTAAAAGGAATAGAACAAGAACTAACCGGTCTTCTTCAAACCAGAGAGGTTTGTTTTAAAGGATACATTTTTCTTTCACATATTTTGTTAGTAGAGTACAGGTTACAGAATAGATTATAGTGTAGCCATTATCTTTGTGAAAGGTTTCTTCACAAGATTTCTTTTTAAAGTATGTGTTCCTGCTACATTAAATATACTAATGACTGATTTAAAGCACATCTAGAAAACCTTCAAGGTATATATAATGTGGAAGAGAAAGGTCAATATTTAAGATATCAATAGTATGTACACAATGCCATGGTTGTAACAATTACATTTCTTGATACCTTGAGTATTTCTTAATCAATACATTTAAAAGTTAGCCTTTATTAAGTTCTTAGCTTACAGTAGTTTTTATAGTGCTCATGTTATAATTTTAGAATGTCATTTATTTGAAAAAGTATGTTTCCAGTCCATAACAGCATTATAACTATCTTTTTATAATTATAACAGCTTAGTATTTAAGATTCTGATTTTATTAATTAATGTTTCTTCTTAATATTATAGCATTTTATTTAATACTAGAGGCCCAGTGCACAAAAATTTGTGCAGTCAGGGGGAAGAGGGGGTCCCTCAGCCCGCCCTGTGCCCTCTCGCAGTTTGGGACCCCTCGGGAGATAACGACCTGCTGGCTTAGACCTGCTCCCGGATGGCAGAGGGCAGGCCCAATCCCTAGGTGCAGCCCCTGGTCGGGCTCAGAGCAGGGCCGATTGGGGAGTTGGGGCGCCGCCCCCTGTCATGCACAGAATAGGGCGGATTGGGAGGTTGCGATGCCACCCTCAGTCACGCTCAGGGTAGGGCCGATTGGAGGGTTGGGGCACCGCCCCCTGTCACACTCAAGGCAGGGTCGATGGGGAGGTTGCAGCGCTACCCCCTGTCACGCACAGAGCAGGGCCCATCAGGGGGTTGGGGAGCTCCCCCCAATTAGGCACAGAGCAGGGCTGATCAGGGGGTTGGGGCGCCTTCCCCTGTAACGAACAGAGCAGGGCCGATACGGAGTGGTGGCCCCGCCCCCTGTCACACACAGAGCCGCAGGGCGATCAGGGGGTTTGGGCGCTGCCCCCTGTCACGCTGATCCTGGTGCTGGGAGGCATATTACCCTTTTACTATATAGGATAGAGGCCTGGTGCATGAGTGGGGCTGGCTGGTTTGCCCTGAAAGGTGTCCTGGATCAGGGTGGGGGTCCCCACTGGGGTGCCTGGTCAGTCTGGGTGAGGGGCTGAGGGCTGTTTTCAGGCTGGGACTGAAGCTCCCTACTGCTCCTTTTTTGCTTTTTCTTTTTTTATTCTGGGCCACCTTTAGCTCTGAGGCTCCAGTTCTTAGGCCTCCGCTTCTGAAAACAGGTATCTGGTTTGTTTCGGTTCTATAATCGAAACTCTGTATCAGCTCCAGCTCTGAGATCCCAGCTCGCTGAAAGCAGGTTTCTCAGGTTTTGTTTAGCTTCTATATGTTACAATGTTTCAAACTGCAGGCTCAGAGGCCGGCAAGGCAGGCGGGGAACGTTGGAGTCCTCAGTCACTGAAGCAAGCAAGCCTCATGTTCAGTTTAAGCTGCCTGGCTGCTGGCCGCCATCTTGGCTGGCAGTTAATTTGCATATTGCCCTGATTAGCCAATGGGAAGGGTAGCAGTAGTACGCCAATTACCATGTTTCTCTTTTATTAGGATTATTTATTTATTTTTTAAAATATTTTTTATTGATATCCTAGAGGAAGGGAGAGGGAGAGAGAGATAGAAACATCAGTGATGAGAGGGAATCATTGATTGGCTGCCTCCCACATGCCACCCACTGGTGACTGAGCCAACAACCCTGGCATGTGCCCGTGACCGGAATCGAACCCTGACTTCCTGGTTCTTAGATCGACGCTCAACCACTGAGCCATGCCAGCGGGGCTATAGCATTTTAATTGAAATTATTTGGTAGAGTAAAAGTGACAAAAATTTTTTAAAATGTGTAAATACAATTTTACTGATTGAGCTTCAGAATATCAAGATGAAATTATTTATATTACATTTGTCATTGCTCATTGTTTTAAATTATAGTAGTTATGGCACTGAATCTACTTAAATTTTAAAAATTTGATATATTCTTACCAAATTTTTGCCAAATAAATGACTTACTTGCATAGAGTGACCAAGTTTTTTAAATGAGAAAATTGTAAAAACATTTGTTATGGTTATACACATTTATTTTTCAGAAAAAAGTACATGATTTGGAAATTCAATTGACTACGATTGCTGCAAGTGAACAACAGTATTCAGAACAGGTTAAAGAACTGAAAACTGAGCTTGAAAATGAGAAGTATGTTTTCTGTCTATCTATGAAATAGCTTATGTATTCAATTACTAAGTTCTCTAGTATTTAATAATAAGTGAATTATGTTCAATATTTATTTGAATAAGCTTAAAGTTGTATTTTATCCCTAAAGATAAAAATAATTTAACTTTATTGCTAAGGGAAGTACATATCATTTATATAAAGAGTTCATCACAAAGTTAAGAACTGCTTAAGATCAATATATTCCTTTTCTTAGAGATAGTTGGTTTCTTAGGAAAAAACCATTCATTGCAGTTCTAACTAGTTATTTTGATTGATTTGCTAAATTATTTCATAGGTTTGAATTGATGAAATGCCAGTGACAAAATACAAATTCATTTCTTACATTATCCAATGATTTACCTACTCAGTAAGTTTAATTTTGAGAAAAAGTGAGAGGAAAATATTATTGTGTTATTATTTATAGAGAAGTAAACTCAAGTAGCCAATCTAGTGGTGAGCATGATTTTTTTCTTTTTGGTTGCCTCTCAGCTCTTCATAAAAATGAGAAGTAAACAGTTTATTCAGGATCTTGTTTCTTTCCTTTCAGCTCTCATTTCCTCCTTCTGATATATTTTCAACAGTACTTTTTTAGGGGTTCTGGGTGAAGTTTATTAACCAAAATCCCTTTTAATAAATAGGCTGATTACTTATTTATACTTTGGTATAAATTTGTTATCTTAAGTTTATTTGCTTTTTCAACCTTTCATTTTTTAATGAAAACTTTTATCTATTTTTTGATGAATTTCCATTAAAGTAGTAGGAGATAATAGGTGCTCCTGAAATCATTCCTAGAGCCACACATTCCCCTTCATTTAAAACTGATCCTTGCTGCAACCAATAACAGCAGTAATCTCTCTTCCAGTGTAGAGCATATGAGGCCTAGTATAAGAGCAGTTTAAATATCTGCACAAAGGTTAAACCTAGTTTCTTTATTTTTGTGGAAAAGTAATGGGGGGTAATGTGGGGAGTATGCAAAGAAATATATGACATCATGAAAAACTTATAGAAAAATTTCAAACATGTACAAAGTAGAGATGTAATAAACCAGCATGTACCTATCACCCAGCTTCAGAAGTTAAGTAGTGGCCAACCTTACTTAATTTATAACCTTAGGTTATAATCCCTGCTTTCCTCTAAGGTTATTATGAAGTAAATTTCACATCATATAATTTCATACTTAAATATGTTGATATGACATATTTTTTAAAAATAGGCTTAAGAATACTGAACTAACTGCAAGCTGCAACAAGCTTTCATTGGAGAACAAAGAACTAGCACAAGAAACAAGTAAAATGGCCTTAGAACTTAATAAACAGCAAGAAGATAATAATGTGAGTTGAAAAAGAAAGAACCAATGACTTAATTTTCTTACCTGTAAAATTAGGGCGTTAGAATAATGACATCTAAAGATCCTTTCAGCTTTAAAAGTCTAATTATCTTAGAGCTGATACTTTGTTTTAGAAGAAAAGTATACATACTGATCTTACATGGTGATAATGAGCAACAGAATATAGAGGTTACCCAATGATAAAGTTAATTTTAAGCATCAAGATTTGTATAAAGTATTCAACAAGTATTTATTAAGTAAATCATATGAGACACTATGGAGGATATGGTGACGAATTAGAGGTCATCCTCTTTAAAAGCTTATAACTCAACAGAAAAAAAACTGCCCAAATAGCTTAAATAAAATAGTATATGTCTTGTTTTGGGGACAAAGTGTTATCCGCATCCACAGGATCACTTCTGCTTTGGTGGAAGAGAAGGTTTCAGTGAGACTGTAGCATTGATTTTAGCCTAAAAGATGAATAATTATGAGTTCAGTAGGTAACAGTGAGTGGGAACACATTCCTAAAAGCCACAGCAGTATAAATAAAGCATATGTCTCAAATTATCATTGGGAAACAGTAAATAAGACTTGTTTTGTTAGCTGCTGAGTAGAGATTGTTAAGGAAATGAAGTCTGGAAAAATAGTGTGGAACTATGCAAATTAGGCCATTCTCTTGCTATATTTATATTTATAACTAAATGAATTTTATGCTGACAGATAAAGGTCTTAAATATTAGTTTCAATTTTATTTTTGTTGCAACAGGGTAATTAATATAAACAATATTGAATATTTCTTTAGAATATCAAAAAGCAAGAAGAAAGAACATTGAAACAAATAGAAAATCTGAAAGAAACAGAAACACAATTAAGGCAAGACTAATGAGTTGGCGGCCTCTTTTGTCTAGCAAAGATTTTAGTATTCTTTTCTATTTATTATAGTTAACTTAGATTAAACTTATGTTGAATATAATATAAAGTAAAAATTAGACTTAAAATTACTGCTTTGGAATTCTGCTTAAAAATAAAGTTGTAATAATGTTTATTTTATACTCAGTGTTGAAATAGTGAAATTAGACACATTAATTTTAAAGCATCATAGCTTTCTAATATTTATTTTTTATTAACTAAGAAGATATACTAATCATGTCAAAATTTAGAAGAGAAATAAAAAATATTATTTTAAGCATTAGCCATGTTTCTAGGCATTTTCACAATCATCTATTGTAATGCCTATATACCATTTAATCAAGTGGATATGACATTTTCTACTTTTCGTCCTTTATATTTTTGGATTTTTATATTTTGCAGGTTTTCACTATCATAAATAATACTGTAGTAAACATCTTAGCACATACAGATCTTTTTCTTATTTTGAATTTGATAGGATAAATTTCAAGTAAGTAGAATTATATTGAGTCAGAGGAATAATTATTTCAATGAAGAAATTGAGCAAAAAGGACATATCTGTTGTAAACCAGAAAATTTAGAAGAGAAATACAAAGTATTTAATATTTTGTCAAAAGGACAAAGGAACACATGGGGGAAGAAAACTATCTTTCTTGCCTTTGTCTCTACTATACAGTTTCTCTCCCCAGAGGTATCACTCTTACCTGTGTATGTTTCTAGAGATACTCTGTTACATATATAAGGGTAAATGTGTATGCAGACTTCTCAGTCATGTAGTTTTTCATTAAAATCACTTGTATTTATGTATCTAATTTATTTTAATAAAATTATGACTATGTATCAGGATAATGACTGATTTATGACTAAGAAAATAGTAAAGTGATATCTTGACTTAAATTAGGAACAAGCATTTCTTTCCAGGAGTTTTTTAAATAGAAAAATAAGATACTTAATTTCAAAATAAATGTGTAATTTAAATATGAGAGTGAATTGTGCCTATTTAGTGTTAAGGCATGAAAAACTACCCAACAAAATGAAAATATAAACCAATAAAGTTTAATAGTTAATCATTTTAGAAATTCAGAAAGGGAATAAAATGAAAATATAAGTTTTATCTCAATGTCACTCTTCTATTTCCTTTAAGGAATGAACTGGAATCTGTGAGAGAAGAACTAAAGCAGAAAGGAGATGAAGTTAAATGTAAATTGGACAAGAGTGAGGAAAATGTATGTTATATTTTATAATAAATCATATCACAAAATTTCTAATCATAAAAGCAATACCACATATCTAAAAAAAATGGTGACATATACTGTTGAATAAGTAACTAGTTAACTAGGGTCTTTTATAGGCTGTTGAATTTTAAAATATAAGGCAGAGTTTGGTTATTTTGCATAGTTTATATCTAGAAGGAAGTAGTATAATTCTAAATTTCTTTTACAAATGCTCAATATTTAATGTTGCTTTACATTTTTAGGCTAAATAAAATGGCTTACGCTTTAGTAATATAGAATACTAGAGGCCCGGTGCATGAAATTTGTATAAGGGGCTCGGTCCTCGCAGCCCCCAGCCCCGGCTGCCTAGCAGCCCCGACCCCCCCACCCTGTGGTCGTTCCCGAAGGTCATTCCGCCATCTGGTCTAATTAGCATATTAAGTTCTTTATTATATAGGATACTGATAAATTGAATAATAAGTTCGTTTTGTGCTTTGGTGGATATGATTTAATAAGTTGAGATAGGATCAAGGTCTTTAGAAAAGACCCCGACCAGGGCCAGGGATCCAGCTTGCAACCAAGGTATGTGCCTTTGACTGGAATCCAGCCCAGGACCCTTCAGTCTGCCAGTCTCAGGGCTGATGCTCTATGAACTGAGCAAAACCAGCCAGGGCCTGATAAATATTTTTGTAGAAACAAAAGGTTGAGTTTTATAATTCCATTTCTAAAAGGTACTTATAGAAGAAAATAGTAATTCTGTTAACATTTTAAATCTGATGTCAAATATTATTTTTTAGGTTCGAAGCCTTGAATGCGAAGTTTTAAAAAAAGATAAACAAATGAAGATATTAGAAAACAAGGTAGTATCAAATTGCAAACATGTTTGGAAGTAGAGACTTTGTAACAACATATGTATGACTAGATTCTTTAGGGCCAACCTTGACACTTTTTTTTTTGTTTTATTAATCCTCACCTGAGGATATATTTTTAGGGAGAGAGGAAGAGAGAGAAACATGGATGTGAGAGAAATACATTGGTTGGTTGCCTCCTGCGTGCACCCCAACCGGGAGGAGGGTCCAGGCTGGGAGGTACGTGTCCTTGACAGGAATTGAACCTAGTTCCCTTTGGTTCACAGGCTGATGCTCTCTATCCACTGAGCCAAAACGGCGAGGACCAGCCTTTACACTTTTAACCGCCTTTATATAAATTTCAATTCTCCTTTGAAGGCTTTGAGGAATAATGTAGAATTTTTATTGTAGGTTTCTTTGAAGAGGCTCTGAGTTCAGGATTTTTTTTTGCACAATGCTTTGAAAAGCAAAGTTTCATTAAATTCCTCTTTAGATGTGTCTTCTCTATTGCAAAATTTCATACTCTGTGCAGCTGCATTTGTTGTGGATATGTTTAGAGTGGCAGGATGTTTTTTTTTTAAAAAAATCATTCTTAGACATCTTTCCCGTCTCTCAAGAGAACTGCAGAAAAATTTCTGCTCCATTTATGTGAAGTATTCTTACTGGCTGGCTGCCCATCCCAATTCACTTTTTCCTTCTCTGTACCTCACTACACATGGGTCCTAAACCTGGTTTTCTATAGAGAGAGTAGTCCTCTGGAAAGTATAGTTCACTTTCTATAGTTCTGGCCTCTAATAACACCAATTATTTTTTCCTACCTAGAATTCAGATGATTAAAATCCTTTATTACTCTGCATTAGAGTTATTTTACTTAAAAATGAACTGTGATAGGTAATACGTTTTCAAGGTTTCTGGGCATTCTACCAAAAGTATTTATTTTAATTAGTCCTACATTTTGAGATTATTTATATTTAAAAGGATTGAAAATTTAAGTCACTTTAATTTTCATTAGCCTATTCAGAAAAAAAGGGAGAGTGAGATGGGGCAGTGCGTGTTGTAAGAAAAATATGTAATGGAGAATTTTGTGCTACTGTTGGAGATGAAAATTTTTTTCATTGGAATTTCTACTTCAATGGAAATTAGAACGATTTATGTATTTGTAATGTAGTAACCTTTAGAAATCTATGCTGCTTTTTTAAAAAATATATATTTTATTGATTTTTTTACAGAGAGGAAGGGAGAGAGACAGAGAGTTAGAAACATCGATGAGAGAGAAACGTTGATCAGCTGCCCCCCGCACATCTCCCACTGGGGATGTGCCCGCAACCCAGGTACATGCCCTTGACCGGAATCGAACCTGGGACCCTTCAGTCCGCAGGCTGACGCTCCATCCACTGAGCCAAACCGGTCTCGGCAATCTATGCTGCTTTTATGATACTCCAAATATTTTGGTGGCTAATACCTCTTATTCCAATTCTGCATGTGTACCCAGGTGAAGTAGTCCCTCAAAATGAGATATAAAAATGTGGTTCAGCTGATACTTTTTTAAAACAGGAATTAAAATGTAGTTAGGAGGAGACAGACTATTATATTATTTCCCTCCCCTATAGATAATAAGTATAAGAGATCTCAAAAATGAAAATGGAATTGTTTTTAAAGTAGTTAAATTCAAATGTTCTTTAAGTATATTAAGAATTTTTAAAAATTTCAAATTTGTATTGAGATAATTGTTAGTAAAATTTGTACCCATTTACATGATTTTAGACATTAATGGAATTATTTAACAATATGATTTTTGAAGTGACTTCTATATTAATTTATGTAGTATTTTTATTAGTTTAGAATTACTTATGTTGACTAGAATATTGAATAAAATAATTATAATTTCTCATTTTCTTTTTTTAGTGTAACAATTTAAGGAAACAAGTTGAAATTAAAAGCAAGAATATTGAAGAATTCCAACAGGAGGTATGTATTGATTCTCATTATCAAATTATTTTAAAAGATTTTTTTTACTTCAGTTTTAGAGAATAATGCTTTTCTTTCCCGTAGTAATTTCAATCTAGGTAAGGTGGTAGTGCAAGTTTGAATCATTTTGGTACTAAACGTAATTGTTTATTTTTAACTTTTAACAGAATAAGGCCTTAAAAAAAAGGGGTACAGCAGAGACGAAGCAACTGAATGTTTATGAGATAAAGGTATTTGGAATAATTTTTGTTTTTAAAATAGTAGTAAATAGATGAGAGTATAAGAATTTTATTCCTTGTGGTACTTATCTTTCTCTGACTGGCTTATTTCACTTAGCATAATTCTCTCCAGGTCCATCCATGTTGTTGAATAGGGTATGATTTCCTTCTTTTTTATGGCCACATAGTAAATATACCACAGCTTTTTTAATCCACTCATCTACTGGTGGACACTAAAGCTTCTTCCGGGAAGGTGAGGGTGGGAGAGTGGGAGGGGAGTGATTAACCAGAGAGCTTATATGCATATATGCATAACCCATGGACACAGACAATAGAATGAAGGCTCGGGTGGGATGGGTATGGGGTGGAGGGGATCAATAGGAAAAAAACACACACACAGAAATAAACAAAGGGACATCTGTAATACTTTCAACCATAAAGATAAATTAAAAAAAATTATTTTCTTGTAGCAGTTTTCAAACATCATCTGAGATTGTGGGAATTGTTCCTTTTAATTATAAGAGTGCTCATCTGTGATTTATATGTGTTAAAATCATCTGAGCAACTTAAAAATATATGTTGTGGGTATGTATATGTATGTATTCATACTCCTTACCCATACATTAAAAATTAAGGTTGAGCAGGTTTGGGGTGGAGTCTTGGAATCTACATTTTTTAAAAGCTCCATGTAATACTCTTTGTAATACTTTAAACAGTAAAATTAAAAAAAATTAAAGCTCCATATATGGTTATCTTGCTGTATAAGGGCTTTGATAACCACTGACTTTGTAGGAAACAAATTAAAATCCTGGAATGTAAACTCATGATGTCAGGGGTTTTTTTTTGTTTATTTTCTTAGTCCCTATTCCTTGAGATATAATTTACATGTAATAAAATGCATAATTTTAAGTATACAGTTTGATGAGCTTTAACAAATGTTTTTACAAACGTAAGAACAATCAAGATACAGGATTATTTCCATTATCCCAGAAAGTTCCTTCATATCCTTTTATAGTTTAAACCCTACTCCCCAGAGGCTACCAATATTCTGCTTTTTCTCTCTATAAAGTAGCATGTCTATTCTAAAACTTCATTTAAATGGAAACATGCCAAATATTCTCTTGTTATAAGGGTTTATTTTGCTCAACCTGTTCTGAGATTCACCCATGCTTCTGTAGGTATCAATACGTCTTTTATTATTTCGGAGTCACATTTCACTGTATGAATATAACAGATTTGTTTATCTAGTTTCCTGTTAGTGGACATTTGAATTGTTTTCAATTTTTAATCATTATGAGTAAAGTTTCTATGAACATTCTTGTACAAGACTTTCACTGGACATTATTTTTTTAATTCTCACCTGAGGATATATTTTCCATTGATTTTTAGAGAGAGTGGGAGGGAGGTGAGAGGTGGGGGAAAGAGAAACATCGCTGTGAGAGAGTTTGGTTGACACCCCCCACACCCCCACCCTATCTTCCCTCCACCGGGATCAAATCTACAACCCAGGTACGTGCCCTTGACCAGGAATTGAACTCAAGACCCTTTGGTCAGCGGGCTGACACTCCAACCACTAAGCTACACTGGCCAGGACTGGACATTTTAAAGTAAATATCTTAGAAAAGAGTTTCTGGGTCATAGAGTAGATGTATGTTTTTTTTATTGATTTTTTTTTTTTTTTTTTTTACAGAGAGTAAGGAGAGGGATAGAGAGATAGAAACATCAATGAGAGGGAAACATTGACCAGCTGCCTCCTGCACACTTCCCTACCGAGTATGTGTTCGCAAGCAAGGTACATGCCCTTGAACAGAATCGAACCTGGGACCCTTCAGTCCGCAGGCCGACGCTCTATCCACAGAGCCAAACCGGTTAGGGCAGTAGATGTATATTTAGTTTGTAAAGAAACAACCAAATCATTTTCCAAAGCGATTTTACACTCCTCATAGCAATGTATGAGAGGTCTAGTTAGTCCATATCCTACTCACATTTGGTGTTGACAGCCTTTTCAGTTTCAGCCACTCTTGTGGGCAGAACCTAGCTTCACGTTTAGTCATACAATGTCCTACACTTAGTTTCCTGCTCTATTATTGTCATTTTGAAATTTTAAATAATTTATGAACTAGATGTTCCCCCTTTTCATTTTGCATCAAGCTCTGCAAATTATATAGCTGGTCCTGCTTATGGGTATAGTAGTATCCCATTGTGGTTTCATTTTTCATTTGTTATAATAGTGTTGAACATTTTTTCATAAACTAGTTATTTGTATATTTCCTTTATAAAGTACTCAAGTATTTTGTCCTCTTTATTTTTATTTTTTAAAATATGTTTTATTGATTTTTTTACAGAGAGGAAGGGAGAGGGATAGAGAGGTAGAAACATGGATGAGAAACATCGATCAGCTGCCTCCTGCACACCCCCTACTGGGGATGTGCCCGCAGCCAAGGTACATGCCCTTGACCGGAATCAAACCTGGGACCCTTCAGTCCACAGGCTGATGCTCTGTCCACTGAGCCAAACCAGTTAGGGCTGTCCTCTTTATTTTTTATTGGGGTAAAATACCCATAACATAAAATTTACCATTTTAACCTTTAAAAAAAAACTATACAGTTCATTTACATTATTGTGTAACCAATCCCCAAGACTCTCTTTATTTCGTAAAAATGGAAATTCTATACCCATTAAACATTAAGCTCCCCATTTCCTCCTCCTCACAGTCCCTGGCAACCACCATTCTCTGACTTACGACTACTCTATTTACTTCATATAAGTAGAAAAATATAGTATTTGTCTTTTTGTGATAGCTTGTTCATTTCTGATAAAAAGGCAGAATTTTGATAGAGATTGCATTGAAATCAGGACACTATTGAGAAAGTGAAAAGACAACCCACAGAATGGAAGAAATATTTGCAAGTCATCCTATATAATAAAAAGCTAATATGCAAATCGACCAAATGGTTGAATGACCAGTCACTGTGATGTGCACTGACCACCAGGGAGCAGACACTTAACGCAGGAGCTGCCCCCTGGTGGTCAGTGCAGTCCCACAGGGGGAGCACTGCTCAGCCAGAAGCCAGTCTCACGGCTGGTGAGCTCAGCTGGGGTGGCAGGAGCCTCTCCTGCCTCCATGGCAGTGCTAAGGACCTCTTCAGGGGATGTCCGCTTGCCTAACGTGGCAGGCAGACATCCCCCAAGGGGTCCCAGACTGCGAGAGGGTTGGAGGCCGGGCTGAGACACCCCCACCTCCAGTGCACAAATGTCATGCACTGGGCCTCTAGTATATTTGATAATGATGCAACATCTAGCACATAAAAAGCACACTTCCAATTCAACAGCAAAAGCCAGTCACAGAAGGACAGATAGTGCATGTTTCCTCTTACATGAGGTACCTAAAACAGTCAGACTCACAGAAGCAAAGGTTAAAAATGGTGATTACCAGGAGTTGGGGGGAGGGAAAAAGGAAGTTATTCCTCAATTTGTATAAGGTTTCAGTTATGCAAGATAAATTAGTTCTAGAGCTCTACTGTATAGCATAGTGCCTATAGTCAACAATAATGCATTGTGCACTTAAAAATTTATTAAGCCCTGACCAGGTTACTCAGTTGGTTGAAACATGTCCTGTATATTTTTGGTTTGATTCCCAGTCAGGGCACATATCTAAGTTGTGGATTTGATCCCCATTTAGGGCATGCATGGGAAGCAACTTACCGATGTTTCTCTCTCACATTGCTGTTCCTCTTTCACTCTGTTACTTCCTTTCTCTCTAAAAAATCAATGAAAATATCTTCGAGTGAGGATTAAAAATAAAAAAAATACATTTTACCAAATGTAAAAAGGAAAATGATCCAACTATAATTTCCATGAATAAGTAATCTTGAAAACATTCATAAAACCACAAAATGAACACAATATTGTCAAGAAATCCACAGCATTTACTAATGTTCATGCTATTTTTTTTTACACAAAGGTCAAGAAATTAGAGTTAGAACTAGAAGGTGCCAAACAAAAATTTAAAGAAATGTCTGACAGCTATAAAAAAGAAATTGAGGACAAAAAGATATCAGAAGAAAATCTTTTGGGAGAGGTAGGAAGATTAAGTATGCGTGAGAATTTGTTATACTAAAACTCTGTATTTGTTTATTAAGTAGCATTTTAAGAGAAAAGTAATTAATTTTTAAATTATGACTTTTAAAAGGTATAATAAATTTACACTAGGGACAGTTTCTTATAGAAGCTAAAAGTATCCTTGTTATTCTGTTTGAGTATTGAGTAGTTTATAATTATTTTGAAAAGATTAAATGATCATTAAAATATTACACTGTCATTTCACTTGATAGAAATAAACCAAAACAGTAATGCATTTTTTTACTTGGCTTTCCTAAATTTCTGGTGTTTGATTTCTGCATTTTATATATTAACATATGGTCTCTGCATTTGTATAATAGCATATGGTCTCTAAATTTAAGTTAAATTTGGTTTTTGTTTTTAATTTTAATAAACACTTAATTGATTTGATAGGCTGAGAAAGCCAAAGTAACAGCTGATGAAGCAGTACGATTACAAAAAGAAATTGATATACGATGTCAACATAAAATAGCTGAAATGGTTGCGCTTATGGAAAAACATAAGGTAATTTTTTTCTTTTTGTGTAATGAAAATTATATATTGGAGCCATATTTATGCATAAAATGGTAAAATTAATATAGCATTCTGATTTATCAGAAAAATTATTGGTAATTTTCTCTGATAATTAAGGGATATTTATAGTTATAGATGTAATTATAGATAATTATAACTGGAATGCCCTTGATCTCCCATTTCTCTGGTTTTAAATCTTAACCACACAAAGCTTAGCTTGAGCGTCACTTTGAGAAAATCTCTTATGATGGATGGAAGTGGTCATTCTTTATCTGAATTTTCCTAGTATTCTCTTACCGGTATAGCACTTCCCATCCAGGATATGTGTTTTAACATTTGTATCCTTTATGTGTGTCTAACATACATGAGGCTAAATGAACTTTTATCAGAGGAATAAATAGATGAAAAGCTTAATGTTTGTTGTGTTTGTGTGTTCTATTTTTTACTGTTGTTTAAGTAATCATTCTGTTAGCGAATTAAGCCTTATTCTCTTCAGGATTTGGAGAGTAGATGAGCTATATCGACCTATTCATCTTTAAAAATTGTTGCTGGCATATAACATTACTATGAGCTAACCAGTGAGGATTAAAAAAAACTTTAAGTAAGTTTGTGAGCTCATAGGTTTAAACATATTTGGTATATCTCAGTCCAATGCAGTTTTTATATTTGTCTCATCTTTGGCTAGTGGGGACCTCTTCACACTGGTGGCAAGTCCTTTAGACTTGACTTTATTAATTATTATTATTATTATTTTTAAATGTTATATTGATTTTTAACAGAGAGGAAGGGAGAGGGATAGAGAGGTAGAAACATCGATGAGAGAGAAACATCAATCAGCTGCCTCCTGCACACTCCCCACTGGGGATGTGCCCACAACTAAGGTACATGCCCTTGACTGGAATTGAACTTGGGACCCTTGAGTCCGCAGGCCGATGCTCTATCCACTGAGCCAAACCGCTTAGGGCTTGACTTGACTTTAATAGTCCTTGATAGCTTTCCTGCTTTTTCATATGACAGCGTTCAAGACTCATGTATTTCCTACCTCAAATCTGGAATCAGCCACTTTTCTAAGAGGTCCTGTTTTTTAAATTAAAAAATTCAGTGTTTCCAATTAAAAAGAATAATTTCTTGCTCATGTGTTATTTCCAAGACAGTTATCAAGGTTTCATTATTTATATAATTGAAAAATTTCAAAAATATGCTTAAATATATACATCACTTAACTCATAGTCATTATTTTTTTTAAATTTTAAATGCACAAGGATACCAGTCATATTAAAGCATAATCTATTTGGGTTCTAATATATTGGTATTTAAAATGTTTTTTCTGTTTTATGTAGCACCAATATGATAAAATTGTTGAAGAAAGAGACTCAGAATTAGGACTTTATAAGAGCAGAGAACAAGAACAATCATCAGTGAAAGCATCTTTGGTGAGATACAGAATAAATAGCCATAAAAGCCACTTTTCATGTCAACATGGCTGCTGGTAAAGAATAATATTAAATAAAGCCATAATTTTTTGTTGTTGCCTCCTGCAAGCTCCCTGACCAGGGCCAGAGCCTGCAACCGAAGTACCTGCCCTGGACCAGAATCGAACCTGGGATCCTTCAGTGAGAGGGCTAATGCTCTATCCATTGAGCCAAATCAGCAAGGGCTTGACATAATTTTTGAGTTGTAGAATAAAAAAAGTCTTAGATCAGAAAGGAATCTTATAGTTAAATAGGCTTCCAATTTATTTTTTGAAATGGTGGAATGAACTCTTTTTCCCCCCAAATGAATGCTTATAAACTAGGAGAGGATGAGGAGGAGAGATATATAGTGTTAATATTTCTTTAGAATCCTATATAATAAAAGCCTAATATCCAAATTGACCAAACAGCGGAGTGACTGGTCGGCGGGGGGTGGGGCCAGTGAGTGGGTGGCACCTGGCCAGCCAAGGCAGATACCAGCAGGGAGAGGGAGGGGACGGTGGTGGCCCTCTGGTTGCCTCCCACAGAGGGATGCCACGGGGTGGAGGGCCAGACGCTTGCCAGCCAGCACTGGCCCCCGATGGGCCCACCAGTCGCCTCCCGCAGAGGGAGGCCAGACTGTGACTTAACCATCAGTTTGACATCCCCCAAGGGCTCCTGGATTGTGAGAGGGCACAAGCTGGGCTGAGGGACCCCCCAAGTGCACGAATTTTTGTGCACTGGTCCTCTAGTAAACTGTAAAATATTTGTATAAATGAAATCTAGGTATGTTCAAGTAGCAGCCTTCATATTAGTAGGCTTTTAAAGTGTATATATATATATATA
>NW_006290034.1:8476402-8497280 GCF_000327345.1 Myotis davidii
CGGGCACTCACGCCCCCAAACCGCTTGCGCAGGTTGAGGGCGTGAGTGCAGGCGGATGCCGCAGCGTCCGGGTCTGCCATTGGGATCGGGTCCCAGATGAGTGCGGGCGGACACCGCAGCCGCCCCGCCGGCCCGCGTAATCGGGTCCCGGGTGACCGCTGGCACTCATGCCCTCAACCTGCTCTCCGATGGCGCTGTACCATCCTGCCTGCAAGATGCAAATTAGCCGCCATCTTTTTTGGTGGTTAACTGCTATCTTAGTTGGCAGTTAATTTGCATATCTCGCTGATTAGCCAATGAAAAGGGTATCGGTCGTACGCCAATTACCATTTTTGTCTTTTATTAGATAGGATAAGTAATTTATTTCTCTATAAAATTAAATTTATTTGAAACACTAGTTTGCATTTATATGTACTTAAAAACTTTGTGTTTTTTTCTTTCAGGAGGTTGAACTGTCCAATCTCAAAAATGAACTTTCGTCTATTAAGAAACAACTTGAAATAGAAAGAGAAGAAAAAGTAGGTTTTGTGACATTATAAAGTAACTAATTGTTAAGACCTGCTCTTAAGATATTTGAAACTAAGTAACATTTCTATAGAGAAGAAGTAATTCATTTTTCTATTTACTTTTTATTATTTTTATAAAATTTGTAGGTCAGTATTATTTTCTTGTTAATACTTCTTTGATAATAAGAACATTCATTGTGGTAATAGTAATAACTACATTATATGTACTTGATATTCATTTTTAATAGGAAAAACTCAAAAGACAGGCAAAAGAAAACACAGTTACTCTCAAAGAAAAAACTGACAAGGTAAGAGTTTTATATAATTTTTAGTTTTCTTTATAACCAATTCATTTTCTAACATTTACTTAGAAAATTTTTTTGTTCATAAGTAGGAAAAAAACATTTAAAATATGTCACACAATTTCATTTTCTAAATTGTTTCTTGCTATTATTAAAAAGCATTTGCTAAAAACCTTAAAGCAGTTGTCACTTGGCGATTTAGAGAAGTTTTCAGCCTTCTATAATTTTTATTACAGTATTATCTTAAATTAGGTACCTTTGTGTTTCTTGAGAATTTTCTAATGTTAGAGGCAAAATATTTTCATCAAAAATTCTAAAGCTTATATTTAGATTATGTCTAGTTTTGGGTTTGAGAGGGCTAAATAAATGACATCCTGCTTTTCTTAAGTCTGAACCAATTGAGAAAGACAATGAAAACCAAAATAATATCTTTATTATTGATAAGTAATATTGGAGAATGTAGTTTATATTTGAAGGTAAGGGGATTTCTTAATCTTAAAATCCCAAATTAGACATATTTGTCTACTTTGTCACGGTAGATCTGAACTGGAACAAGTTATCCACTTAAAAATGGCTGCTCTTGTAAAACATGGCATAAAGGGGAGGAGAACAGAATGTGTGCTGCTTCTGGTACCCAAGAGTAAGCAGAAGGAAGGGTTTGAACTATTTGCCCAGTTTCTCCTTTCAAATTCACTAGTCCCATCAGCAGGTCCTCAAACTTTTTAAACAGGGGGCCAGTTCACTGTCCCTCAGACTGTTGGAGGGCCGGACTGTAGTTTAAAAAAAAACTATGAACAAATTCCTATGCACACTGCACATATCTTATTTTGAAGTAAAAACAAAACAAAACGGGAACAAATACAATGTTTGTATTTGCATGTGGCCCGCAGGGCCTTAGTTTGAGGACCCCTGCATTAAGTCATTGTTCTTCCTCTAAGGAGAAAAAGGTTAGGGATGTTACCCTAGTGGTTGCTTCCTACACATGGAAGGAAGCATGAGGTATGTGGAAGAGCGATATCCCTCTGCTTCTCACACATTACAGAAGAATTCTAAATGCAAGTTTTAATGATTAAACAGTCTTTCTACACAGTGATATAGTCAGTCCTAAGTCCCCACAGAGGTTGCTTTTGACTATAAACCTAAAGTGACAGTAGTTGACAACAGTTGAGTTTTAGGTATCCAGCATTCTCCAACCGGTGGTCCGTGAGCTCCGAAAGGTTGGTAACTGCTGGATATAACAATTTTGTTATATTTGGATTCAAAGAAAGAGAAGGAAAGAAATATTATACCTGTGGGTGAATATTGAATGCTTCATATGTTCCAAATACTGTGGTAGGCACTTGAAAAAATATTTGGAGAAATTATTGTCATATTAAAATTAGCCAGCAGGATTAGGTAATGGTCTAAGGGAAGTGTCAGACAAAGATAAATAAATTGGTTAAACTCTAATATTTATTTCCAAATATAGAATGTATTCATACTATGCAGGTATATATCCCATATTGTTATAAAGTTGTTTTGACTCATGTATAATTCCAGTAATATATGCCTATTATTTATATTTGTTATCAAGTAAATTAGTAAATACCTTATATTGTATCTGGGGGTCTGGATATATATGGCAAATAATGAGAAAATGAAAAAAGAAATAATTTAAATATGCTTTTATTTTCTATATTTTATTCCAAAATTATGGAAATACCACAAGTCTTTATATAATAATCATTAGGCTTATCAAACATGTCTGAATTTGGGCAAGTTACTTAACTTTCTCATGCCTCAGTATTCTCATTTATAAAGGGGTAATAATAATAACTATTTCCTAAAGTTGTTATGAGGATTAAGTGAAATAGTATTTGTAAAGCATTTAAAATAGTGCTCAGCACACAGGAAATACCATATAAGTGCTTAAAAAGTACAACAGAGAAAATCATGAATGTTCTGAATATATGCATCACTGGACATATAACATTTAGAAAAGAAGGTAACTTGTAGGAAAGTGCATACATGTCCATGATGTATTACGAAGAGGGTTATTTCAGTATTCTAGAATGAGGAGGGGCAGTTGCATTTTCTTTTCGGCTACCAGGCTATCCAGGAAATGTTAATTCTCAGACATGGCCACATGGTGGTGTAGTTGCCATTATCAGTCCTTTTTGGGGAGAAACATTTGTCCATGAAAGCAGTTACATTTTGGAGACTACTGATGAAGAAGAAGAACTTTGTTTTCATTAAAATTGTGCTATCAGCTATGATGTATAAATGTTTAGGAAAAGAATGCAGAAGTGCAACTGTGAAAAAATATTACTAAGATTCATACCTACTGGAAAAATGACTATAAAAGTGAGATCACTAGGACTAGTCAAGAAACCTACAAGTCACCTTATTTAGCTCCTTGATTATATAAATGGATAAATTTAAGCCTGGAGATACTTAGTGACTTAGTTAAAATCACCTAGCAAAGCAGTAAAAGTTCCTGGAGAAAAGAGCATACTTGACTCGTAGTTCAGTGTTTTTTATAGTACTTGTGGTCATGTCATAGTCCTGCACTCTGTACCCTGTACCCTCCTAATTTGAGTAATGATCTATTCTCACTGCAGATTCAACCACCAACCTTTTGAAAGTTTAGCCTCCCCCACCTTTTGGTTGTTGTGTTTGTGCTTCATTCTTTCTTGTGAGTGGTTGCCTTGATTGTATTCATGGATATGATGGTGACCAACAAAAGTGGTAAAATAGAAAGTAATAGGCATAAGTTTCATGTAGGGTTCCACTAGAGCAGCTATTGTTTCTAGCTTTTACTGGAAAGCTATGTCAGGTGCTGAGGGAAAGATATATAAAGGTAGAGAGAAAGGAAACCAAATAAATTGAGTTGAAATAATATCTAAGTATTTAGAGTAAATTTGCATTTTGTTTATTTTCAGAGTTGAAGCAAATAGCTACTTTATCATTTTTTTCTGACAATTTCTGTAGTTCTTTATTATCATAATTTTTGTTCCCTCCCTTTTTTTGAGGGGAGTGAGGTTGGTGGATAGGAAAAAACTGACATTTATTAATAGATAAGAGAAGATATGAAAGCATAAAAGAGAATGAATGGAAATGAGAATAAATTGCCCTCTAGTTTTTAGACTATTAGAATGAACCACGGATTAAGGCATTTTGCCACCAGGAATAGAGATTTTTCTCTATAGAATCCTCAGTTTTCGATCAGATAGAGTTGAGATATCGTCTTTGTTTTCATAGCAGCTCTCTGAAGACAGGAAGGGGCAGATACCATTTTCATCTTAAATAGGAAAATGAACTGACCAAAAATGAATTATTTAATTTAATCAGTATGTCATTTATTCAAAGTTATCTAGTCAATAATAAATTTGGGGGTAAATTTTAGTTTATTCCTGTGTTATTTCTACTAGTTGCTACATTGTAATTAAAATGACATTTAACGATTTTATTCATTTCTATTGTCTAATACAGAAAATACAGACATCTTTATCGGAAACACTTACAACCAGTTATCGGAAATTTGATCCTAAAGTAGCTCCTTCACAAAATGTATCTCGAAACTTCACATCAGCTGATTATGGCAAACTCAAAGAAAAAAAAGACAATCTGAGGATACCTGCCAAAAGTATTTTATCTGAACCATTACCAAAGGTTGGTTGTTAAAATTTCAAAAGAAGTAGTAACTTTTTAATTAAAAAAGACAGTTTGGTGTTATAGACCACATATCTAGTATCAGACATATTAGTAGATATAAAGCCAATTTTGTAAAAGTTTCAATTTTTTGTGATACCAACATGAAATGTGTTTGTTTGTTTTCTGTCACTGCCCACAACTTAATGGCATCTTGGTAGTTTTCATAACTTTCTAGCATTCACCAATGCATAGGTCCCTGATGTGGGAAAAGTATCTCCACCTGTCTCTACCCCTCTAAGCTAAAATATCATGTCTTTTTCTCCCAATTTCCTTAATATAACTGGGAATAAGGAAGTTTGGTGATTGTAGGGCTTGCTTTTACGTAAAACACTTTTTAGTAAGCCCCAGAGAAGGAAGGACCTGGCCTTAATTATAGGTCACTTTGTTTAGAATATCTGTTACTAGCACTTTCCCCCTCAACTGTGTGCCCCTGTAAACAATTCCAGAGCAAAAGGAAGAGTTCCACGCATATGCTGTTATATATACACTAGAGGCCCGATTCCCGAAATTTGTGCAAGGGGCTTGGCCCTTGCAGCTGCAGCAGCTTGCCTCAGCTCTCGCAGCCCTGGCTTTATCCGGAAGGTCGTCTGGCTGTCTGGTCTAATTAGCATATTATGCTTTTATTACTGTAGATTATCTAACTCATAGAAGCTATGGAAATTAATTTACATAGCTCAGAGAGGCTTTTATATAAAGCTATTTTGTTTTACTTACTACTATATTATTCAGAATATGAAATGATTTCTATTGAAGAATGACCTTACTTTAAAAAACTTTTAATTGGCAGCTCCTTTTTGATAGGAATGCAGAAGTCTGAGGTGAGCATTCAGGTCATAGGCATCTTTTTAGATATATAACCATAAAATATTTTAAAATCTGAAAAAAACACAAACTTTTAATTGAAATATATGCAAGAACACATAGATCTTAATTATACAACTTGATGAATTTTTACAAAACCAAACATAACCTTATAACCATCACTCAGATTAAAACATGAAATGTTATCACCTCAGAAGAGCTTCTTATTCCCTCTTCCAGTTACTAGCACTCCCCCAAGGCCAACTGTTTTTTTCAGTAATACTTTTAATTACATGATTATAATTATACAATTTCTACTATTCAGTATTTTGTATAAAACCAGTTACAATAAACATGATTTTCAAATGTGACAATACTTACCAGACTACATAGATGTGCAAAGTTTACTTGCCATTATGAAACTTTATCTTAAAAATAACTTCAGGAAAATAAACATGCAACCAATTCTCTCAGCTTTATAAAATATGATTAGAAATATACATTTTAATTAAAAAAGACAATGATCAAATACTGAATAATCAGTTACATTTTAAAACTTTTACTAATCTATACATGAGTACAGGTTAGATAAAAGTATTAATATAAAACTTCAGTACTATAACGAGATGGATATATCTTCTGACATTTAATTCTAGGCAATTGAGATAATTTCCTACACAGTTCCAACTTCCAATATTAGATGTATTACCTCTTTTTGCATTTTCTATAAATAGAACTATATAGTTTTTGCTTTTTTTCACTTAATATTATATTTGTGGGTTCATCCATATTGTTGCTTGAAGTTGTAGATTATTTTTTTCTATATAGTATTTCATTGTGTGTCTGCACCACAGTTTATCTATTGTGTTATTAATAGACATTTGGGTAGTGTCCAGATTGGGTTTTATGTTAGTGTTGCTATAAAAATCCTAGTACTTAACATGTAGGCTGGCTGTCTCCAGGAGTAAAATTGCCCATGTAAGGGTTATAGGCTTGTGCATAATGCATTCCATCTTAATAGATACTGCCTGAGTTGTTTTTACTCTGATACAAAATGTATGTGTGTGTTTCTTATACTTCAGTTCTCTAACTCTTCAGACTCTAACTGGGTATCCTATAATTTGATTGAATTCTGACACTAACTACCTGGACTTAATGTAGACCCCCCCAGATTAAGGGCTCAATCCCACAAGGCTCCCACTTCAGATGGCAGTCACAGTCTTGGCTTGCCATCATTTGTACTCCTGACCAGCTGGCTATAAATTGGGGCTTCCTATAACCCCCTCCTCAATTTGCTAGCATGACTCTCAGAACTAAGGAAGTTACTCACTATTTCCAGTTCATTATAAAGGACACAACTCAGGAACAGCCAAATGGAAAAGATGCATAGTAAAAAATGAGACCAAGGAAGAAATCAGAAATTATCTTTAGACAAATGAAAACGAATACACAACAGTCCAAAACCTATGATACACAATGAAAGCAGTCCTAAGAGGGAACTGGATGAAAGGAAGGTGAAGAGATTAGCCAAAGGACATATATGCAAAACCCATAGACACAGACAACAACAGTATGGTCATGGCCAGAGGGAAGGGGAGGCGGTAGCTAGGTGGAGGTGGCCAAATACGGAAAATAGGAAGATATTTGTAATAGTGTCAACATTAAAAATAAAGAAAAAAATTTAAAAAATAACATTTATATCGACAAAGTCCAATGACTAGGCTTCCTTAGAGACAGATTCTGTTGATCATCCCTCATTCTCCCATGTAAAGGCCATAATTTCTTGGTTTTTGTTTTTTTTCATGTCTCATTTTTTTCTTGAAATCTGAAAATTAAAAATAATATAATGTGAGCTCTGGGAATCAGATTCTACCTTCTCCACTGGGTTTGTTGTTGCTTCTGCTTGTCATAGTTGTTATTGTTTGTTTAATGACCTTTCTAAACTAATCCTGTAAAGTTTGTATTCTTTTAGTGCCATTGAAGTCTGTACATGGTTAGCTTTATGTTCAGCTAATGTTTGAACAGATATCTCCTTAAAAACTTGTACCAACAAATCTCCCAAACGTTGCCATGGACTATTTGTTAGGGCATGCCTTTAGCACTCCACTAGATAGTTGACAACTCAGTCTTAGCCTTCAATTCCTGCTTTTGCAGACCCTCAGGATCTGACAGAGGTAAGAGCTTAGGGCCTTTTTAGGTCTTTACTGTGTTTACTCACAACCCTATGCATGTGCATGGCTTTCTATATTTTCAGGAGTATGCCAGAGCTTTTCAAAAACCCTTTGGACATCTCATTTATAAGCTGTATTCCTAAATTTTTGTGTAATCTTATCATTTACCCCAACTGATAGTCCTTGTCTTAGTGAGCTCAAAGTTAAAACACTTCCCTGTAATTGTTTTTGAGAAATGCTACTCCCTAATCTACACACACCAAGTTGAAAGTTTTTTTTGTACTGAGTGAGCTCTGAGTCAGGTCAAAAACAAACTGCCTTGTAAGTGAGGTCTTCCAGAGAACCACCATACAAGTCAAATAAGGACAGCCCTTTGGGAATACAGTTTTGAAAGAACCCCTAGTTCTGTTCTGCTCTGTCTAAGGCTGCCAGGCTGAACCACGAATGTGGGCTGTTATTTTTTTAAGGGTAACATAGAGCTCGAGGACAGAGGATGGGACAAGGAAAAGTTAATGGAAAATATCTCTAGGTTATGGCAAGCTTTGGTTAATTCCAAGAGTTCTGAAAAAGCTGTCACCATTTTTTAGCAGTATTTTCTTTGCTTTGTGAGAGAGCGAATTTTCGGAGCTTTTTACTCTGCCATTTTTGCTAATTTCGCTGACCTTACTTTTTAAAGATACTTTAAAAAATTATAAAACTTACAGGGCAATATGGAATAACAAACATTGACTATGTGAATTACTTTACCAACAAAAAACTGGCAAACTTATTTTCTTATAAATAAGGATTTTTGTTGAGAGAGCAATGCTCACTCAATTTTTGGTTTTAATAATTGCTAGAAAAATTAAAGCCCCTCTTAAGATTGGTGATGGTTAAAACTAGTGTTTCTTTCTCTTCCTTTTACTCTCTCCCTCTTCACCCTCTAATATCTTCTTCAGTAAGTTCAAGGGATGAAGAAAGTTATAAAAGTTTTATTACCAAGAACATCTAAATTAAATTCTTATTCAAAATTTATACTTCATAAACATGCCAACAATAATGGAGACTTATTGATTACTAAAGACTCAACTTGCCTTTATTAATAACGTATGTTTTATTTGATGAAATAATGTGTTGTTTTTCTTTTTGGGTAGGCATATACTGTGAAGACACCAACGAAACTAAAAATTCAGCCAAGAGAAAACAAGAATGCACCCACTGAAGAAGATACTAAAAAGAGAAAAATGGTCTTTGAGTTTGATGTTAACTCAGATAGTTCAGAATCTGCTGATCTTCTGGTAAACACATTGCAAATAATCAGTATTTATTATTTGTTTACATTATTGTGTACTTTATTTCTTGATAAAGAAATATATTATTTATCAATACTAAATAAGTAGAACTTTACTATAACAGAATCTTATGCTTTTACAGAATTAAAGAAATTAGGGTTTAAATAATTTTAGAAAACATTGCATTTTGAAATACGTGATATAACATAGTTGCATTTGAAATAATTAACCATATTGTTTTCCAACAGTGTTATAAAGGAGCTTTTACTGCATTTTCTTTTCTTTTCAAAAAAGAAAGGTTAGCCCTAGCCAGTTTGGCTCAGTGAATGGAGCTAGTCTACCTGGATTTGAATCCTGGTTCCATCTCTAACTAGTTACATAATCTTGAGCAAGTTACTTAATATTTGTGTCTCAGTTCCTCCCCTATTTAAAATGAGGATAATAGTATACCTACTTCACAAAATTGTATTAAAACTAATTAAAATATGCAAAGTGCTTAAAACAGTGCCTGACATAAAGAAAGTACTAAATAAGTGTTAGCTATTATTATTTGGGAGGATTACAATACTCATAAATTGATAACTGATATTTTAATTTTTATGTGATTATAAATGCTTCCTATATAGGACTTAAGTGTGAGTTGAGTAAGTAGACTGGGAGTAAGGGGAGGAGAAAGTGGTAATAAAAAGACTCTGAAACTGAAATAGAAGTTAGAAAAATACTATTCACACGCATCTTGTATTTTACATAACCTTTCAGGAATATAGTTAATAGGATCAAAATTTAGGTCTTCGACAGAATGAGGCTATTTTGTCATAGTCTTCTTTCTTCAGTATTCTTTTTTTTCTTTTTCCTCCCTCTTCCCTCTTCTTTCTTCCTCCCTCCTCCTTCACCTACCCCTCCTTCTCCCCTTCGTATGTGGTATGTAGACAAAATTTTAATAATGTAATATTTATGATGGCAATACCCAAGTTATATTTTTGTTTTTTCTTTAAGACCATGGTTTCAGAGGAAGAGACATTGAAAAAGCTATGCAAGAATAATTATTCAACAACTTCTCATTTTTGTGTCAGAACACCAAAAAAGGTAACTTACAAATTTATTTCAGAAAGCACATTTCAAAAGCTGGACTTTAATTTTTTAATTAAACATATTATGATTTTATTTTGAATTCAGACCCCTTCATCTCTAACAGCCCTTGGATCTGCGCCGAAGTTTGGAGCTTTGAGGAAAATGCGGGAGGACCGTTGGGCTGTGGTTGCTAACGCGGATAGGAGAAAAAAACTAAAGGAAGCAGAAAGGCTCTTTGTTTAATTTCAGAAAATCAGTGTGATTAAGGAGGCTAATAACAAAATTCATAGTTAACTTTTTTCACTTTATAAAGAGCCAATTTTTTTCTGTAATTGAGGCTTTTTAATGTTTGCATACATTATTTGTTTATATTTTAGTGTAAATGTGAAATAACTACATGTTATTTGAAAAATTGTCATTGTATTCAGGTAATTAGATGATTATATTTTGTTTTTACCTTTTTTTGGTAGTCATGAAAACTGTTTTGGCTAAGTTTTCAAATTATAAAGTTAGCCATTGAATGCTAGGAATAGACTATTGAGATTTTTAATTTTTTACTGTTAAAATATTTTGAATGCAAATAAATGCTTCTTGATTCTGTAGATAGCAGCTTTACTTACTATCAATTATCTGTATTGTTTAAGAAAAAATTGAAAGGAGTTTAACAAACAGATTTTGTTTCAAATGGCAGATTATTCTAATGTGAATCCTATAGGTAATTCAGACTTCAGATGGATAAACTGATTTTTAAAAAAGTATCTGTTGCACAAGATTTCACGGAAGTAGAGCATTTTGCAAGCTACCACACTCACTCTCTGAGAAGGCTAAAATATTAAGTCTCATTCTAGACAGCTAATCATTAAAATTTTGATAATACTAGTTTATAAAATTGACAATTTTTTTAGTTGCTGGAAAAGGCTATACCAGTATAACTTCCAAAATTACTTCACTTAGCCAACATTCATTGTTGAATATAGATTGTCTACCTAAGGGTGAAGCATAGTTCTAGATCAGTGGTTCTCAACCTTCTGGCCCTTTAAATTTCCTCACGTTGTGACCTAACCATAAAATTATTTTCGTTGCTACTTTATAACTGTAATGTTGCTACTGTTATGAATTGTAATGTAAATATCTGATATGCAGGATGGTCTTAGGCGACCCCTATGAAAGGGTTGTTGGACCACCAAAGGGGTCTCGACCCACAGGTTGAGAACCGCTGTTCTAGATACTGGGATACAACCATGAGCAAAACAAAATAAACCCTCTGTTCTTCTAGAGCTTACATGTTAGTGAGGGAAATAGACAATAAGCAGAATAAATAAATGAAACATATAGTATACTAGTTAATGGTAATTGCTAAGGAGGAATGAGACAGGGCAGAGTATTAGGGAGCATGAAAGGGGTTGAAATTTTATGTAGGGTGGCCCTCACTAAAATGACAGTTGAATAACATGTCTGTGGCTATCTGGGGTAAATATTTTTGGCAAAAGAAACAGGAAATACAAAGGCCCAGAGATGGGGGTGTGCCTGATATATCTGGGAAGCAGCAAGGAGGCCACCATGGCTGGAGGATAATGTGCAAAAGGGAGAGTAGAAGGAGAAAAGGCTTGATAATGAACAGGATGGGCGTGCAGATTATGTAGTGCTTGTAAGCTGCTTTAAGAGCTTTGGCTTTACTCTGAATAAGATGTGAAATCAGTAGATTTTTTTGAGCAAAGAAGAGCCATGATCTGACTCAGGTTTTAGCATATGGATCTTTCTTTTTGACCACTATGTTGAAAACATTATGTAAAGGGGACAAAAGACAAACAGAAAATAGGTTTAATAATGCATATGAGAGCTGGTAAGTGACTTGAACAAGGGTGACAACAGCAGGGGAATGAAGTGGTCAACTTCTGGATTCATTTTGAAAATTAGATGTGAGATGTGATAAGAAAGAGAAAGGACAAAGATAGCTTCAGTATTTTTGCTTGAGCTGTAGTTTTGGACATGTTAGGTTTGAAATGCTTATTGGACATCCAAATAGAGATGGTAAGTTGGCTTAGAGACAATTCCAGGGTAATGGTATACATTTGGGAGCCAACAGCATGTTTTAAGTTAGTGAAGTAGTCCAGGTGAGAGAAGGGAAAGTTTCTTAGAGTGTAAGTTTAAGTTCCAAACTTTTAGATTAGATCTAACACCTGTCCTAAGAAAAATATCCATAACTTTATCATTCTACTCCTAAAATGTCTCCTTCATGTAAATGTAAAAATTAATGATGTCAAAGAGCAAGTTGCTTTGGTTGATATAAAGGTTAGAAATAAATTATTCATAATTCAGGCAACCTGAATTGAGTATAATTAATAGTCCACAGGCTTTAGTAGTACATCAAGAACTTTAATCAGGGCAGGTCAACTGTGGGTTAGAAATAGGAAATGACAAACAGGAGACAGATAAGACTTAACATTATTTAAGTTATGAAATCAGAGTTTAGAGTTGGAGGTAACTGAAAAAATCACTTAAACATCAGTAATTTGAGGCCTATAAAAGCAATAAAAAAGAAAGGGAAAAGATAGTTTTAAAAATGACTTAAATTCTGTATGCATATCCAAAATTTACATCAATACATAAATGTAACCATTTAAAATCTTAATACCTTCTTTCCCCCTTTTGCTTTCTCCCTTACCTACTCTCTTTTCTCCATACACATCAGAGTCCCCCTCCATCACATTCCCCTCTCCTAGTAACCTTTGAGAAGAACATGGAGGGTATCCTTTTTCCCCTCCATGATAGATTGGTAATAGATGTAATGTATTTAGTTAGTTGTATTTCTACATATGCAGGCATGAGTTTATTATAGTAGGCATATAGTGGGACCTTATTGTTTTAATTTTCATTTCTCTGCTGACATATGATGTGGAATATCTTTTCATAAGCTTATTTGCCATCTGTATGTCTTCTTTGGTGAGGTATCTCTACAGCCTTTTGTCCATTCTTAAATCAGGTTGTTAAGTTTTAAGAGTTCTTTGTATATTTTGGATAACAATCCTTATCTGATACGTCTTTTACAAACATTTTCTCCAGTCTGTGTCTTCTCATTCTTTTGACACTATGGGCTTTTTAGCTATATCTTCATTTTTAGTGGTTCTAGGATTTGCCATATACATCTTTAACTTATCATAGTTTGCCTCAAATACTATTATGGCACTTCACATATAGTGTAAGAACCATACAGAAATATATTTCTATTTCCCATTTCTGTCTTTTCTTGACATACGGTTTACTTCTATGTATTATAAATCCCACAATACATTGTTATTTTTGCTGTAAGTTGTCAATTGTCATTGTTTTAAAGTAAGGTGAAATTCATATAATAAAATTAAGCACATTAAAGCAAACATTTTTCTGGTATTTAATATGTCCACAATGTTGTGCAAACACTACCTTTATCTAGTTTCAAATAATTTTCCTCATCCCCAAGGGAATCCCTGTACTCATTAAGTTATTTTCCCTTATTTCCTACTTCCCCCAGTCCCTGATAAAATACTGGTTTGCTTTCTGACTCCATGGCCTTACCTATTCTGTATATTTCAAATTAGTGGAATCAGACTATACGTGATCTTTTTGTTTTTTAATCCTCACCCAAGGATATTTTTTTCATTGATTTTTTTAGAGAAAGTAGAAGAGAGAGGGAAAGACAGAAATATCCATGTGAGAGAAACACATCCATTTCTTGCCTCCAGCATGAACCCCAACCAGGGCTTGGGCCAGGGAGGCTTCTGTAACCGAAGTACATATCCTTGACTGGGAATTGAACCCGGACCCTTCAGTCCACGGGCCAACGCTCTATCCACTGAGCAAACCAGCTAGGGCTATACGTGATCTTTTGAGTCTAGCTTCTTTCACTTCATTTGTTTTTTTTAACACACATAGCGAAGGAAATTCACTGCATTACTAGTATTAGTTTATTATTTCTTGGCTTCCATAGATTAATTTATTAACAGGATTCTTTATTGATTTTTACATATAACAATACAGTGATTCTTTTAAAGTAAAAGGTGTATTAAACAAAGATGAGAAAAAAAATAATTTGTGGTGAGATTAATAACATTGTTGATTAGTTACTGAGAAGTGGTTACACGTGTTATTGTGAGTACAGTTAATACTGCTCATATTATTCAGCCAGAGAAATAATATCTAATTACCAAGAGGTTATATAAAGTAAGAAAAATAGAGTGAATGATACACCAAGGGATAGAGAAGCAAGTTTTGGTATACAGGAAAGAATACTTGATACTGATCTTTTGTAACACTTGAGTTTTATTACAGAATATGTTAGCAGTTCCTATTAACATTTATATATGATCCCAACTTAAAAACGTTTTGAAATGGAGAAAGCTTTTGTAAATTCATATGAATGTGGCATATTGGGGGCTTTAACTTATCAAAGGGAGAAGTAAATTGACATAATTTTATACATATTAAATTAGTTTTGTCTCTCCACTTGAGAGCTTCAAGATAATACAATGATTAATATGCACATTAGGTCCAACTCTACTTACTATCAATTATCTGTATTGTTTAAGAAAAAAATTGAAAGGAGTTTAAATAAATAGATTGTGTTTCAAATGGCAGATTATTCTAATGTGACTCCTACAGATAATTTATACTTCAGATGGGTAAACTGATTTTTTTAAAAAGTATGTGTTGCACGAGATTTTAGAATTTCACAGAAGTAGAACATCTTGCAAGCTATCACACTCTTTGAAGGAGGGTAAATATTAATAAATCTCATTCATAGCCAGTGCCATTCCTCTGTTTAGCTAATTGAATATTGAGGCTTTATTTTCCTTTTAAAAATGAGTCACTGCCCTAACCAGTTTGGCTCAGTGGATAGAGCCTCGGCTTGCGGACTGAAGGGTCCCAGGTTCGATTTTGGTCAAGGGCATGTACCTTGGTTGCGGGCACATCCCCAGTAGGGGGTGTGCAGGAGGCAGCTGATCGATGTTTCTCTCTCATCAATGTTTCTAACTCTCTATCCCTCTCCCTTCTTCTCTGTAAAAAAATGAATAAAATATATTTTAAAAAAAGAAAAAAATGAGTTACAGTTTTAATGCAATAAAAAGGCCATTGGGAAACTTTGATTTTAGTATGGCTTCATTGTAACTATAGAATATTAGAGCAGTTAATAATGTCTCTTTATCTAATTATAAACTCTGGAAATAGCACCTTCATTTCCACTTATTTATGCTTTTAATAAGTACTGATTGAACATCTAGTATGTGAAATAGTCTGGTTTTACTATTTATGGGGCCTACACTCTAGTTGGAAGGGAAAAAACAATAAATATGTAAACAAATAATATAATAATAGAAAGTTATAAGTGCTATGAAAAAGGAATGAATGAGATAGTGGGATAAAAAGTGTCAGGGGCAGATTTAATGGTCAGGGGAAGCTGTTCTGAGGAAGTCATTTTTAAGCTGAGATGATGAAGCCATTTGAAGATCTGGTGAAAGACGTCTTCATCATGAACAAATAGCACATGCGAAAACCCTGTTGCAAGAACAGGTTTAAAATATTCAAAGGAACATAGTAAGTAAAAGGTGGAATGAGACTGTGGTATGACATGAAGTCAGAATAATAGGTACAGATCATTTCTAGCTACTGGATTTTTAAGAACAGCTTTGTTGAGGTTTGACATACAATAAACTGCATATATTATTTTCCTAGGACTGCTATAATAAAGGAGATTGTTTCTTAATTTCTGTTTCTGATAGTTCAGGGTTGGTGTATAGAAACACCATAGATTTTTGTATATTAATTTTATATCCTGCAACTTTAACTGAATTCATTTATTCTAATGGTATTTTGGTTGAAAAAAAGTAGGCTTACAGTTGTGAGTGCATAAAACAGTTTATTCTTGTATTATTACTACATATTATATTACTACCATTTGAACAAATGTAAAACTACTTCTGCCAACCCCTGTATATATAGTATGTAATCTGCAACTGATAATTTTACTTCTTCCTTTCTGATTTGGATGCCTTTTAATTCTATTCCTGCCTAATTTCTTTGGCTAGGTCTTGCAATACTGTGTTGAATAAAAATAGCCATATTGGGGATACTTATCTTGTTCCTGATCTTAGAGGAAAAGCTTCCATCTTTTCACCATTGAGTATGATGTTAACTGTGGGTTGTCATATATGGCCATTATTGTGTTGTGGTACATTTCCTCTACATAGACTTTGTTGAGAGTTTTAGGAAAACAATGCATAAACGATATTGTATCCCTATAAATATTCTTCAACTTTGTTCTCTGAGTTAGTTCTGTTGTTTGCAAATAGTTAATCCTTTTGGGTCTTGCTTTAAAGATTTGTTAGGGTCAGAGCAGCATTTAGTCTAGGCCTAATTTCCCCCCACAATTGAGGCAAAACCCTTCTAAGTATACTACCCAATTTCCCATGAATTAGGAAATTTTCCACTGTTGTTAGTTGGACCAAGTACTATGCCTATTTCTGCATGAGTCCCAAGTCTGCTCTTATTAATCCTTTCAGGTATTTCTTTCCCCAGCCTCATCTAGTTTCTTCACATATGTGAGTTTACCAGTTTTCAGCTGAATATTCAAAGAGATTATCTGCAGATCTCCAGAATTCTCTCTCTCTGGGTTTCTCTCCTCTGTAATATGTTTCCCTGTGAACCTCAAGTGCCTTGAACTCCATGGACTCCTAAGCCCATCTCCTCAGTTTGGAGAACACCTCTTGCCTCTGCCTTTGATACCCATCCTTGCACGAGAAACTTTCTTCCAGCAGTAAGCTGTAGTTCCTTTGCCTGTTTTCTGTCTCTTTGGGATCACTTTCCTATCTTGCCTAACCTTTCATGTGTGTAGAACCATTGTTTCGTGTATTTTGTCCTGTTTATAGTTATTTGAGATGGGAGAGTAAATCCAGTCTGGAAATGAAAGTTCAATCTTCCTGGATTCTCTTAACAGTATGAGATCATATATATTAGAGCCCCTTTAAAAAGAAAATTATTACCCAAATGCATGATATTTTTTATAATTCTTTTAGTAGTAGGCCAAGAGTATGTCAGTTACCTATTATGTGTATATATATTTCCCAGGGATATGTACATAAATCTGCAAGAAATTGAGTACATGAATCAATACTTTATACAACAGAGGTACTACTTTCATTAGAAACAAGCATCTAGCATTCCCACAGTTTCTGTACTTTTACCATCTTGCGTGAAATCACATGAAACAGGTTAAGTTTGGCATCCTCATTTTCACTTTACTCTTTTTAGATTTCTCATTTTCACTTTACTCTTTTTAGATTTCTTCTCTTACTACATATTAGCTCACATTCCCAAGATTTGGGGGCCACTGAAGTGGCTATTCCTGGTATGTCTTCCAGATTCTGCCCTAAACTCTTCATTCCCCCTCCAGGTAGACTTGCCTATACCAGGCCTCATTTTTTTCATTAACTTTCATTAGTTATAAAGATGAGGACAAGTGAAGACTTATGGGGTTGTCAATAATGTATAACATCTATGATGTATTGATCATCTGCCATGTGCTAGATGTTCTATATATTTTCCCTAATTCTATTAAACAACTAACCACTAGTGAGGCCTGGGGGACTCGGAGAAGGTTTTGCAGAAAGGGTGCTTTCTCAGGTAAGTCATGAAGGATGAGTAGGAGTTAGGGGAGATGAAGCATGGAGTGGGGGGTGGTCAGGCAGATGTTACACAGGGAATGGCATATGAAAAGACTTAGAGGGAAGAGAGTGTCTGACTGATTTGAGGAACTCAGTTCAGTTAGGCTGAAGAACATAGAAAGTGGAGAAAGGATGGAGAAGTTAAGGGGAGGGGTGGGAGCTGGGGAAAGATGAAATTAGAGATATAAAGGACTTTATAAATGATACTAAGAAGTTTTGACTTTTTTTCTGAGTATAATGGGAAATTCTTGTTGAACTTTAGGCTTATTTTTATTACAGTGAGGCAAATGGATTGAGGAGGTAAACTTGAGTTATAGCTATGGAGATAGAAAAATGTGGTTTTAAAAATTTAATAATTATTTATGCACTTCCTTAGCCATTTATACATTCAACAAATATAGTGACTGCCCACTATGTACGAGGCACTGTGACTAAATATTTGCTAAGTAAGTAAATGTTGAATTATTATAAATTACCTATCAGTTATTGAAGACTTAGTATATGCCAGACATGGTGTTAAGTGCTCTACATAAACAATAAATAAATGAAGAAACTGAAGTAAAGAGAGCTCAAGCATGCCAATGTCATATTGCTATTAAATGCAAGAGCCAGGATTTGATCTCAGACCAGTTTAATATCCTATCATATTTGGTCTTTACTTAAATGATTGTTATTTCACATGTAAATTTTATGAATTTCCTTTTTAGGACTGCTTTTGCTGTGCCCCAAAGATTTTGGGTTGTTGTGTTTTCATCTTTATTTGTCTCAAAGTATCTTTTCATTTATTCCTTTATAACACTGTTAACCCATTCTTGTTTAGTATCATGGTATTTAACCTCCATGTGTGTGTATTTTTTAGTTTTTCTTGTAATTGATTATTTCTACTGTGGTCAGAGAATATGCTTGATGTGATTTCTTTTAAAAATATTTTTATTGATTTCAGGGAGGAAGGGAGAAGGAGAGAAAGATAGAAACATAGATAAGAGAAAATCATTGATGGGCTGCCTTCTGTATGCCCCACACCGGGGATCGAGCCTACAACCTGGACTGGGAATCAAATCATGACCTCCTGGTTCATATGTGGATGCTCCACCACTGAGCCACGCCAGCCAGGCATGCTTAATCTGATTTTAATCTTAAATTTGTTGAGACTTGTTTTGTGTCCTAACATGTGGTCCATCCTGGAAAATGTCCCATGTGTACTTGGGAAAAATGTATATTTGCTCTGAAGACATCAGTGAAATTAATCAGATCTAGTGTGTCATTTAAGGCTGCTGTTTCCTTGTTGATTTTCTGTTTGGAAGATCTATCCATTGATGTCAATGGGATGTTAAAATTCCCTACTCTGACTGTGTTACTCCCAATCTCTCCCTTGATGTCCATCAAGATTTGCTTTATATATTTAGGTGCTTTTATGCTGAGTGCAGAAATATTTACAAGGGCTATATCCTCTTGGATTGATCCCTTTATCATTATACTAGAGGCCCGGTGCATGGAATTTTGTGCACTGGGTTGCGGGGGGTGGGGGGAATGTTCCCTCAGCCCAGCGTGCGCCCTCTTGCAGTCTGGACCCTTGGCTCCTTACTACCCGCCTGCAGCAGAGGTGGGAGAGGCTCCCGCCACTGTAGCTGCACTTGCCAGCCATCAGCCTGGCTTCTGGCTGAGTGGCCCTCCCCCTGTGGGAGTGCACTGACCACTACGGGGCAGCTCCTGCATTGATCGTCTGCCCCCTGGTGGTCAGTGCACATCATAGCGACTGGTTATTCCACCAATCAGTCTATTTGCATATTAGGGTTTTATTATATAGGATAATGTCATTCTTTGTTTCTTGTAAGTCTTTGTTTTAAAGTCTATTTTGTCTGCTATAAGTATTGCCACCCCAACCCTTTTTTTAACATTTGCATGAAATATCTTTTTCCATCTTTTTACTTTCAGTTCATGTCACTCGTAAACTTATTATTTTTGTTTTACTCAGAAACGTGTGCCAATTGTCCTGGATTTCTATAAAAAGTTGTTTTTGCTTTGTAGATAAGCAGTAATTTTATTTACATCTAAATGAGCACTTACGTGAAATTTGGGGCACTCAAGCCCTAAGTAAATTTTCATTTCCATATCTTACTTAGATGATGTTAAGGTTTTTTCCTCCTTCTGTGTGTATCCTTTGTTATATTAGTAAATATTAATAAAGGATGTATTTTAAAGGGTAATTTTATTTTGAAATAGGAGAAAGGGAAATTTATGCTGCAATAATGTCAGTTTCCAGAGGAAGCCCTGTTTATCTAAACACATTTTATTTGGGGTTCAGTATGAATTTTCAATAGATGTTTTTCAGATAAGGAAGCAGTAATTCAAACGCAATTATATAAACAAGAAGATCAGAGAGGACTTATCCCAAAGGGTATAAAATGAACCAAGAGGTTTCGGTCTGAGTCACTACAGCATCAGCTCACCAATGCAAAACAAAGTAAGGTAGGTGTCTACACTGAGAAGGCTTTGCAAAATGAAATGTTCTTTTTCCACTTTCACCATTTCAGCACTTATTAAAAATGGCAAATGTTGAGTGATAATTTGGATTGGCTCTAAGAATTTTAATTATTGCTCCAAAATAGTTCAATGTTTAGTGAACTACGTATATAAAAATGAGGAAAAAATTTTATTAACTCGAAGAGGTTAATTCCCTGATTGATTTTCATGGCTTTCTCTTCCTATTTACATTTCATTTGAAATAATTTTATCAATTGTATAGCATGTTACTAAATTATGTCAATTACTAATGGTTATCTTTGATGATATACTTCTGGGAAAACTTAGGAGTGAATTCAATTTTGAATATCTGTAGGTGTAATTTACTGTGTCTTATTTCAGTTATTTAATAGCTACACCACCTTGGATAGTGTCCCGTGCGCACACCTGCCTTATAGTACATTTTACTCTCTAGAATAATATGTTGCTTTAGTAAAGACCCTGGATTGTTTATAGGGTGGGCAGTTGATTCTTTTCATAATGTAGTAAGCGATTTGGAGAGAAAAAAAATGGTGGAGGAAATTGGCAGAGCAGAGAGAAATGTGCTTATTGAGAATGAAGGTAGTGAGGGAAAGAAAAAGTGGAATAAGGGGCAAAAGAAAGAAGATATATTAGAATAAGGAAAACATTGGAAGTATAGACATATGTGGGTATGCCACTGAAAAAAGCATATCTTATTAGTTAAGGCTTAAAATCATGCCTTATGTTTAGCTGCCCAATAAATAATCTGTGATAATGTTAAAAGGGAATTTAGTTGCCAAGATAAGAATCTGGTGAAAAAAGAGAAATTGTGGCATATATATATATATATATTTATGTATATATATTTATGTATATATATAT
>NW_006290034.1:8497324-8507240 GCF_000327345.1 Myotis davidii
ATATATTTATATAGTCTTCTGTAGCATTCCAAATTCATCATATGTATTGTTAATTTTTTTATGAGATTAGGATAGAGCATATGGAAAAATGAGGGGCACAAAGTTATTAAATTGCTCAGTGACACACATTACAATGAAATTTGGAAGCAGAATTCTAGGTCACTAACTCTTAGACCAGGAGTCTGACACTAATTTATCACATAGAATCACACACTCTTTGTACTGAAAAGAACTTCCTGATCATATTCTGGTTCTAAGCTTTGCTTTTCTAGCTAAAGGAAGTGAGGCTTTGAAAGGTTTTTTTTAGATAGAATTTTATTTGCAGTTAAGGAAAAAGGATAATTTTTACTTTCTTTACATCCAAAAGTTATTCAGATACTTTGCTGATAATTCAGTGCTTTTAACATTTCCTTTTGCTAGTTTAGAGTTTTATATTTATAAGGGTAACTTTGAAAAAAATGTCTAGTGTCCAGAATGAATGACAATGGGTAAAAGTTCCAAAATAGTTTTTGTTTATTCTACAATTTTAAAAAAGGTCAGGTGTACTTTTTTTTCTTTCTTTCTGTTTTGCAGTTGGGGAAATAAGGTCCAGACCAATTAAATATTTAAGTCAATTTCTCATAGATTCATGGGAATTCTTAAAATACAATTGTGTTCCTTAATCCAGGACCAATATTCTCACCACTAGGTTGCCACACATCTATTTTACATAGCATCATAGAGCTAAAAGTTAAAACGTGAAATTAATGATTTCCTATGGCAAAAATCCAGTAGCTGGCTGGCTGGCTAGTCAGGCAAGAACCATATGATCAGGACAGGTGAGTATTTTATATAATGTTCTCAGTTGATATTTTTAAGATTCTGCAGAGGATCCTCCAAGTCTGTGGCTCTAAAATAAGGGAACCAATTCTACCATTGAGGGAGCTCACATTTGTGAAGCATTTGAGAAAACCAGATTCCATGAGCAACGAGTTCTTATATTTTCTGTCCCTAATTGAAATACCAACAAACCTCCAAGGAAAGCTTGAACATGCAGCATTTTATTTAAAAGAGTTCACTAGACACATATGTAATACCTTAAATCAATAAAGAAATTAAAGATTGAAAAAAATAAATAAAAGGGTTCACTAGAAAACCCTTCTTAATGGGTTAGCTTACTTCCTTGTCTATATCATTTGGGGGTTCCAGAGTCATAATTTGGACTCTTTCAGAGCACTTAGAACAATATGTACTTTTATTATTAGTGTTTGTTCATACTTATCTCCTCCATTATTAGACTGTCAGCCCTGAGGTCAAGGACCATAGATAGCTTACGCATTTTGTATCTCTCAGTGCCTGGTTCACATGCTCAATATATGCTTATCTAATTTTTCTGCAATTCTCATTCTGGGAATAGGAGTGCAGAAATGTTTATCCCTGGTAGTTTGTTGAATGGGGTTTTAGTTTTCTCTTAAAAAGTTAATTAAAGATGAATTCTGGTTAACTGTGGCTGAGTCTCTAAGATTTCAGTTGATGGAAATTTTAGTATATACAGCTTACAGATAGTATTGGGATATAATGGAAAGATATGAGAAAATCTTGATACATTTTTGATAGAATAAAATGTTTACTGAATTATACCATATTTAATAGAAAAAGCAAACAAATTTGTGTTCAAAGATAACTGCTTCACTAAGATGAATATTTTCTTTTCTCACAGTAATACTTAAGGAGGAAAAATGGCAAATATACCTAGCTAACTGTACTATATTTGTAAGGTAAAACAATCTTCTTAATCTCTGAAGTGATCAATTTACATTCAAAAGTCTGGATTACCTGCTCTCAGTAGCAGAACTAAAATAATTATGCCAACAGTATCCAGCTCATTATGATGCCAATTGATATTGAACAAATTCTTTCAGCGGACAGGCTCTCTTGAGATACTTGTTCTTCTTCTGACTGAGGCACATGGACCCTCTGATATCTTCTATGCAGCCAACCATATTTGATTCTCCTGGCTAGCCCACAATGTATCTGCCACCTTGATTGTTATTCTCACTACTGTGTCAACCTATAATTTTTGCATCTGAATTTTTTCCCCCAAAATATATTTTTCTTGATTTTTAGAAAAAGAGGAAGGGAGAGGGGGAGAGAGAAACACCAATGTGAGAATGAAACATTGATTGGCTGTCTCCTGCATGTCTCCTACTGAGGACTGAGATGACAACCTGCGCATGAGGCCTGACCGGCAATCAAACCAGCAACCTTTTGGTGAATGGGATGATGCTCCAACCAACTGAGCCATCCGGCCAGGGCTGTGTCTGAAATCTTTTTAAGATAATTAATTTCATACATCTTCTGAGTAACATAATTTTTTACATGTCCAAGTCTACTTTTTTCAACATTAGAGGAATATCCTAAGGATGGAGAAAGAAAGTATCTAGATTTCTGGGTTAGCTCCTAATTTTATGTTAATGTTTTCTGGATTTTCTGTAGCTTCATCTTGTCTTCCTTGGCAGGCAGTGGGTAAAATTATATGCAATATTATTTGTATTGAGATGGTACTAATGTTTGATAATGCATTTTCTTGGTTTCTTTGCCCTTTCTGATTATGACCCATTTGTTGGCCTTTTAACCAAAGTTTTTTTGAAAGCTAGAGTTCTGGGAAAGCCCTTACTGAAGCCTAACTGTTCATTCACTTCTTCCAGTCATAGAGGCAGGTATTTGGATTGTTTTCATTGAATGAATTGTTGTACACTTAGTTGGCACATGTGTCTCTGCCACTTCCCTGCTGTGGTGCTTCAGGCTTGCCACTCACTGTGGGGTATGTGAATCAGAGCCACATTTCAGTGTATAAAGAAAAATTACTGCGGGTATTAATTATGTAAAAACACCTAATATAGATCCTAGGACAATATAGGCATAGTATTAAAATATACATATTTTTGGCTCTTTCCAAATGTCTCTTCTGAATATCCTAAAGGATACACCTAATAGATTCTTTAATTTTATCTTCAATTTAGCATGACTGCTATCTTCCTGATATCCATGCTTTTTGGCCTTCTGTGTGGGCAAGCAACATCTTTTTGTATTCCAACTGAGTATATGATGCATGTTGAAAGGCAAGAGTGTGATTATTGCTTAACCATCAACACCACCATCTGTGCCGGATATTGTATGACACGGGTATGTAGTTCATCTTACTTCTTTTAGCTGTACATTAGGTAAACCTAGACTTTGTCCATATCTATGCAGAAAGGAAATGAGATAAATCACAACCTCATTTCCCAAATCTAATGGTAATTGGCTCCTTAGAGGTAGAGGGCACAGGTTACTATATGTTTATACTCAACACAGTGGGTATAGATAATTTTATAACAGTTTACTTCCAAACTTTGTTTAAGCCTTATCTTGTTTCCATGATTAAGGATAAAAGGGTGTGTGTGCCACATTTGTCTCTTTGGGATTCAGTGAGGATGTGTTGAGTGGGGTTTGGGGAATGGGACTGAGGAATCCTCCCCCAGTCCTATTAGTGACAAAGAAACATAAGTGAGTTGGTTTTTATTTGTTGCCATTGACTATATGCATCTTAAAGTGCTATTATACTATGCTCCTTTTTCTGTTCTCTCCTCAGGATATCAATGGCAAGCAGTTTCTTCCCAAATATGCTCTGTCCCAGGATGTTTGTACATATGGAGACTTCATATACAAGACTGTAGAGATACCAGGATGCCCACGCCATGTTAGTCCTTATTTCTCCTTCCCTATAGCTGTAAGCTGTAAGTGTGGCAAGTGCAATACTGACTATAGTGACTGTGTACATGAGATCATCAAGACAAACTACTGTACCAAACCTCAGCAGTCCTATTTGGTGGGAGTTTCTATCTAACTTCAATAGACTGTAACTTGCAATGCAGTTAAATGTGTTTTCCTGGAATAAAGCTAAAAATATATCAATATATTTCACAATACATTGTGTATAATGTTGAGTGCTGGTTCGTCCATACCTGTACTTATGCATGCATGAGAGACCTGAGGGGCGTTAGAAGAAAAGGTGACTGAAGGATGATTTCCACATGGAAGGGTGGAGTGCAGGGTAAATGGAGAACAGGGACATAAAATACTAATGAAAGCCAACCTTGAGCAAGCTCTTTTAACAGAGGGCCATGAATTTTGTCTTGACACAGAAAATGAATGTGGGAGTGCTACAGTTATAAGGAATGGGTAATGTGGAAAGCTGAAGGAACACATGGCATTAGGTGCTAGTTAGGTTTGAACATTAGATTCTTTACTCATTAATCAAGTATCTGTATTTGATATACAGTTATCAGAGGGGATGTTATAATCCTGCAGCTTTAAGTGTCCACGTTATCAAGTGACATGAGAACCCAAAGCCCCAGATTAATATTTGGAGACCATGCTAATATCAACTTCCAAAGGACTGGAATGGAGGTGGAGCGTGAGGAATATGTGAAATCTGCAATATGGTACTTTATCCTACTCATTCAAATGCACAGGATAAAACGTCACCAAAACGCATCAACAGTGCATTCTATTTGCAGAACTATTCTCTTTAATTTAATTTAATTTCTCTGTGGGCTAACTGACTTATGAAAGTTATACCCCGAAAGCCTGGAAAAGAGGCCACGATCATTTTACATGTGAACATCTAAATCCTTTTTAGTCTTTCAAGTAATAAGAGACAGTTTCTAACATTTATACCAAAAGCAACTTGTACTGTTTTGGCTTTTGATGTCATGAAAACCCAATATGATTATGAAAGACTTTAGGGACTGGGGGAAATTGCTAAGAGATTTTAATAGAGTAGAATCATCCTAAATTTTAACCTAAATATTGATCACGATTGAAACACTGTTTTCTGGCAAATGTACTTGGTAAGGGGCTGCTTATTTTTCTTTTCCTTCTGTAGGTAGTATTTCGTGAGGGTTTGGTTTTAATTAGATGCATGAAGTGAGGCAGATCTAGTGCCCTGCAGACTTGACCTCAAAAAGATGATTTATCCCATACCTGCCCATTTCTCTCCATCCAAACTCTTACTACATCAGGGTGAAAATCAGTTGTTAGCAGGGCCAGTAGGCTTTGCTATATTCCACAGTCACTGGTTGCATTCAGCTAGGTATCTTGCAAATACCTACATGCTGACAGTGCCCGTGGAGGCGGTGTGGTGGTGTAGGTGGATTAGTACCAAGCCCATGCTCTTCCAATGGAGGAGGGAATGCGTGTACACTTATATACAAAGTCAGGAATTTATGAATTATTTTTATCTTAATATCTGAAGTTGATATTAGCATGGTCTCCAAATAAGATTTCAGAGCTTTGGGTTCTTGTGTCACTTGATAGCATAGACACTTAAAGCTGCAGAATTATATAACATTCCCTCTGGAAACTGTCTATCAAATACAGATATTTGATTAATGAGTAAAAAACCTAATGTTCAAACCCAATTGGCACTAATCACATATGATTTTCATGGAATCTGAAAAATATTTTCCAAGAACTTAACTGTGGAAAGACTGGGAGGTTTAGGGAGGCCACTTGTAAACATCCAGCTCAGAAGACTACTTAAATGGGCTTCCTCAATCCAAAGGGAGGAGGCTAGACATCGTAGCAGGGGCGCTGGGCCTGTGCCATTATGGGCCACAGACCTCGAGGCACATCAGAGACACCTTATTCCCTTCCATGAAAGGCACAATCCATCTGTGATAGATGCACATACAAATTATGGTAAACTGTACTTGAAAGCGGAGTTGTCCCAGATAAAGAATCCTTAGGAGAGAGCTTAGGGGTTGGAATGACCAATAATTTGCTTCAACTGGATTGAGAAACTTGGACATATGGAAATGCTGTTTAGGAGGGTATTGGTATTCTTTGGGTTTAAGAGACAGAATGAAGAGAGAGCTTAGAAATGGGAAAGTGAAGGATCATTGCTTGTGTAATGAGAGAAAGATGGAAACTCTGGAATATCTTCTGAAGTGGTCTTAAAATTCAACCTAAAGTTTAAAGGAATCAATTCTTGGCAGAGGAAGTTTGAGATCAGTGCTTTAAAAAAAATCCCTCTTATTCCTCATTGGACTATGAAATATAAAGAGTTCTTTCACAATTAAATGGATTTGGGATGAGTGCAGCAGCAATCTGCTTTTCTAATGGCCAAGCTCTTCAGGAGTAACAGAATGTACCAGGATGGACATATTGACAGGTAAACAGCATATGCTTCTTGATAACGGGAAATTCAAGTAATAAAAGTTCTCTTTTACATAGAAATTGCCTCTCTTTTTTGAGCAAGTCTAAGTGCAGTAACATTTCTTTTATTGAGGTAGCTTCTTCTCTAGCCCTATTGTTCAATGTTGGTTCTTACCTACTCTTTTATCCAGTTAATTAGTATTTATCTTTGAAAATGACCCTGTGTCACTTCTTCTGTTGCTCTCCTCCCTCCTGACATGTTTGCCTTCCTTAGCATCCATGTCTCTTCTTTGAGTTCTTCAGGGCTCAGTTTAGAGACCCCAAAATTTAGGAAACCTCTCTCCCATGACCATCCTCCCCAAGGTTGAGTGGGTCGACTTTGGGTTAATGATCATCAAAGCACTTACCTTATGAGAAGAAAACTTGCCAGCTCTTTCCCACTCTAAGCTTCTTGAGAGTAGAGATTGTCTTGTTCATCTCAGCATATCAGTGTTGTTATAGTTTTTTTTCCAAATGTACAAAATAGTAGCCCAAAAACAAAGTAAAGGAAAAGAATTCTAACATTAGAGTGAGTTGCATCTTAGAAGGCAGAGCAGGCCCAGGAACTTGGGCTGGGGCTATTAATACCAAGCCTTTGAATTAAAATAGAATTGAGAAATATATCGAAAGCTATTCATTAATTAAGCAAATGAATGTGTTCAAATAGGTATTTGTAGAAGTATCTTCAGTTACACATGATTATGTATGTTTGATTTATATTTAATAAAACTCTCCCTGACAACATAATTAAAACAATAAGTAATATTCATTAGTTGCCAGGTATACGAAACACTTTGTTCGCTACTTCTTTCAATTTAAATCTTTTATTTAATATAAGTAAAGCCAACAGAAATTATATAGGAAAAAATTACCAAAGCTTTGGAAGGGTTTCTGGCGCAATAGCTAAAAACATTATGAAATCAGCACTGATTTTGCTTTGCCACATTTTGTTTGATTTTAAAAAATGTTTTTATTGATTTCAGAGCAAGGAAGGAAGAGGGAGAGAAACATCAATGATGAGAGAGAATCACTGATCAGCTGCCTCCTGCACACCCGCTACTGGGGATCAAACCCATAACCTGGGCATATGCCCTGACCGGGAATCAAACCATGACCTCCTTGTTCATAGGTTAATGCTCAACCACTGAGCCACACTGACCGGGCATGCTTTGCAACATTCTGAGTATATTACTTCTAATCTTCATGCTTCCATGTACCAAGGACATAATCATCTGAATAGTGGATTCTTGGAATGCATTTAGCTTTCACTGTTAGAATGAGGACATCAATAAAATGATGCATTTTGCATTGGTGTAGTCTTTTTACCTCTGAAGGGATACCTACATATGATACCTTACAGCTATATTTTATAGGAAAAGATAATGAGTCATGTTGAAAGAAAATAGAAAACCTTTCTTTCTTAAAATATACATTAACACAAATTCGCTTTTGATGAGTCTAAACTAAGATGATGTCATTAATTGGCTAGCTTCCAGGGCCCATAAGTGCTTCCTCCTAGGGAGGGGGAAAATGGGGTTGCCTCACATGAAAATGAGGGGCTGGTGATCAAAGCAGATGTCAAAGGAGCCGTGAATCAGGAAAGTTGGGGTGTACCTCCTGAATTTCCAATTGCTGTCCTTGGAGCCATGGAAACTACGTTTTACCTACGGTACAGAGGGTGCCTCTTTTAATCTTTGATAAACCTACTTCAGAAGGGAAAATATGTTGTCTCCTTCACTGCCATCTTCTCACAAGCCTCATTCTCACCAAGCAAACCTATTAGTGTTCTTCGCAGGGAAAGGAGAGTGACTACCATTGATGACTGCATGGGGGACCACGTTGGACCCTGTAACAAGCGTGAAATTTTACAGATTAAACCATGGATAACAAAGGAGCTATTCTGGGGAAAAGGTATAAATTGGGTGAAACAATATTAATTGAAATCTAACTATATGCAATGAAAATCCTTGGGATGTTGCTTTTAAGTCCAGCTCCCAACAGTTACCACTCTCGAGGGTTACCACTATTTCCTTCGTTCATCATATTGTTTGGGTGGATTGGTAGTTGGACCTTTGGATAAGTTGTGTGAAGGTGTGTATAGAGATATAATAGGATTTTAAGATAAACCAAACAAGCAATTCTAGTACATAGAACATTTAATTTGAAACAACTTAAAATATTTCAAGAAGTTTTAATTCAGTGCTTTGGCACCAGGTGCTTAAGAATATGTTTGGGCCTGACCTCAGATTAGTTCAGGTAAACAGACATAACCAAACTTTTATATATGTATGTGTGTGTGCCCATATATGTACACATATGTGTATATGCACGCACATATATACACATGTATACTTATATTCAAGTTGTATATATATTCAAGAGATACATATTAATCATTTATGGCACATTAATCATATATGGCACATTACTCTTAACCGGTGTGGTCTTTTTGAAGGTTGGTTATTCAGATATACAATGAAACTCCCTTTTGTTGAATCCAAGCTGAGTCTAAGCTGGAAGAAACCTGAGTGTGCACTTGGGCCTGTTTTTTGTCTTCAAGCAGACGAATGAACTGAAGCCACCAAGAGAGATGGACTGTTTGTTCTCCACCAAGAAGGTTGTATTTCTCAATGACTGGGATTCAAACCGTTATTTCATGAATTGATTTTCTTAAATAATATTTTTGTTAGTGGGAAACAGAAAAGTAGCTATGCGCAATTCAATTTTTAGCTCGTTTCCAATCTGACTTTTTTCTAGAAAAGCCTAGTAGCAGTGGTAAGTATGGCAGAGAGGAAATGTGGTTCTCCATGGGAGTGAGATGATTTCAGACGGTTAAGCCTTCTCATTAAAATGATTTGTAAAAGTTTCCTGGAAGAGCACACCCAAAGACTTGCTTTCTCACATGAGCACAACCTTACGCAGGCATTTCCAAAGTCCCCAGAACTTTCACTTTTGGGTGGCTTTAAAAAATGCAATAATTAAAAAAAAAAAACAACTCTAGGATTTATTTACTAAATGTACTGAGTTGTTAAAAATGGACAAATATATCAATTTAGATCCTAAATTTGGGTTTATGTTCTTAAAATGAAGCATCAAGACCATAGAAGAACATGAACATTTTATTTTTATGGGGGAGGTGCAGTGGACTAACCAGATTTCTGCTGTGTGTGGCCATGTTTTTGTTTCCTTAGGTTGTCTGTTGTGTGCACACACCGGAGAAGATGCTTTTCTTTGTTTATGTTGGATTGGCCAAGGACACTCATGATATAATATGTGACTTAGGGTTTTGTTTTATTCATTTTAAACGGTGAAAACTGTAGTTCTTAATCGATGAAGAATTCTCTAGATGAATAAATAAGAAAAATAGGAAAATATGTAAACTCAAGTTATGAGGTATTTTAAAGATACAGTGCCAGTAAAAGTTCTCTTTCCCACAATGTCCAACTGCCAGGTCTCTTACTTTTGTCTTCCTAGCCTTGCATATGGAGAAATACAAGCTGGAGATAAAAGCTTTTTTGTGGATGTGAGGGTTGCAGTAGTTCAAAGCAGCGTCAGAAAAAAAGTAATAAAGCGATATTTAAACATCTTTATAGGAGGACAAAAATATTTCTTAAAAAGTAGTTAAAAGTTTTCTGTTTTTTTTTTAGTCCTTAAAACACTTGGTTTTATAGGACACATGATTGTCTGTGTGACCACT
>NW_006290034.1:8507270-8510690 GCF_000327345.1 Myotis davidii
AGAGAGAGGTTTTTAAATACTAGGAAAGTATGACTTATTCAAATTAGATTTTCCATGCTATATTTAGTTTTACAGATGTATTTAGTTCTAAAACTGTGGTTTACTGTATTCAGGGGAGAGTATGTATATAAAAAAATCCTAGGAACCCTTCCACTCTCCCCAGACATAGTCAATTTTAGCACTACACTGTGATCTCTCCATTCCCATAGCTTATTGCTTCTGTTAACTAGAAATCCCTGGATTCTCTGTACCTAACTTTCTGTGGCTAGCCTCTGAGAAACCGATCCATTATTATTTTTTTATGCATAGTCAAGTGTTTAAGTTTCTCAAAGCTTTTGACCTTTTTCTGAGAGATTAAACAGGTTGTTCCTTTCACTATATAACAAGAATCAGGAATTCCCAGCAAACTGATTTCATTCTGTATAATGCATATACCGGAAGCACATAGGTCACACACGAACATGCTCTCAGTCAACATACATAGGCATTCATTCGAGGGGTAAATCAGTACGAGCCAAGCATACATACATGTGCAAATGTACAATCGACAGCAAATTATTTTAGATCCTAATGTCCTTTGAATATTAAAAATGAGCCAGGAGACAGCTCCTGTGACATTTATATGAAAGCTCTAGATTGACATTTTCACGTAGAAGTAGCTTCATATCACATCTCGTGAGTTTCGTATCGCGCAACAAAGGACCATGCTGAATATCATGCCGAAGATCTGAAACAGAAGAAAGCACTTATTAATGACTTTCAAATGATAAAAATTGATGCAAAGGTCAGCAAACTGTGCGTACAACTCAAGTTAACATAATATAACCAATAATTACTGGTTATAAATGGTATTTACTTATGACAACTGGTTAAAGACGTCCATATTAACTATGCTTAAAAAGCATTCCTATTTTATTATTGTTAAAAATATAGCAAGACTCTGCTTTAAGAAAAGGGCTCTATTTCTAGCCTCTAGGACAGTTTTTAATTGTAAAAGACTAATAATACACTACTGGTTTGGGAATTTTATATTTCCGGTTAATCTCATATATTTACTTTGAAAAGTGTTTATAATCACTAGTTGTTTAAATATGCTTGTGGTCTAAATAGCTTTCTATTGTTGAAAACGCTTCAAATTTTTGTACCAGTGACAGTATATTAAAAAGTGGACTGTCTCTTCATTTCCAATTCATTTTTAAGTATAAATGATGCTTCACTATTTAACCCAATTGTTTTACCAAATCATAAACTAAGGTGTTTGAGCTATGGTGTGAGGTGTTTCCGTATGGTATTACTGATGTCTTCTACATCTTGGATACTTCTTGGAGAAGCCAATTACTTGGCAAGGCCAGTAGCCACGTATACAGTTTGAATAGAAGGATGCCAAAAGATCCCCTTGTCCTCAATCATTTCGCCTACAATTCTGCAGAGCCTGAGGAATGTGCTCCGTGTGTACAATGTTTATAAACTCCTGTCAGTGTTTGTTTAAAGAAACCAGTACCACAACTCTCTGGTTCTCTCCTCAATCCTGACCTACATCAGACTAGGACCTGTAAGTGTTAAGTTAAAGAAGACGTGTTTATCAGTTATTTCAGAAGGCGGGAGTAGACTTAAGTAAGGGAATGGCCTCCATGCTCAGGCAGGGCTCCAAGCTTCTGGCTGACAGAACTCGGTTCCAGTGTGTGGCAGGGGAGACACCTAATGGACAGTTGGTTAACTGACTACACTGTGCAACTCTTACCTTAGGAAGAAAATATTAAAGGAGACTCAGTGTATTGATTCAAGATGGCCAACAGAGGGCATTCCCCCTGGACTATGGTTGTAAGATTGGACGCAACCCCTACCTCACATGGGCTGTACTCTAAAGAGATACCCCCAGAAAGAAACTTTACCAGCCTCATCCTGCCACTGTCATGAGTCAGGGGTGACTCAGAGATGCTCATTCATCGAGATTGTAGAATTGTGAGGAGGGTCTACCTGATACTTCTATTATACAGAATGTTTTCAAATATTCCGCCTCAGAATGGTAATCAGGGTAGCCCCAGAGCAGGTGGGGGAGGCCGAAGAGGTGTTCCTGGACCGACAGTCCTCAGCATGGTATGTACACCCAAGAAAAGAGGAAAGATGCTTGTGTGTCCCCTGAGAACTATCAAATCATTGATTTCTTTGCAATAGAGGGTTAGAGGCTGAGTACTACCTTAGCATTAGCTATTAGCATGAGACCCCTGGACAATGGCAATCACCTCTTTACTGGCCCCACCTGACTCCAGTCTTGCTTCCCTTCAACTTTATCATCACAGGTCCTTCTAACCCTGGTGGCTCCCCTATTTCTATCCAATCTCTGAAAAGGACACACAAAGACTTCAGTTATGTAGACCCTCAGGCCCTCTCCTTATCATCTCTTGCTTGCTACTCCTACGATACCCTTCTGTCCCTATCAATCCTTGCACACTCTTCTTTTGTGCTTTAGAAGTACCGAGCCACTGCAGGTGCCTGGAGGCACTACGCCCCACACTTGCACATAACGCTGTTCCCTTCGCCTGGATTCTGGGTTTGGGAACACACAGGCTGTATAAAGAGCCAACATTTATTGAGTGCTATGTTCCAGACACTATACAAATTCATTTCTAATAACACTCTAGATGTATTATCCCACTTAAACTTCACAACAATCTTATGAGATCAGAAAATTAAAATCCTTCTTTTCAGGTGAGGGAATTGAGGCCTAGAAAAATTAAGAAACTTTCCTGTGATTCCCAGGGGCTTATAGGTAGTGAATCTAGGAGCTGAAGCCAGACAGTGTGATGCCAAAGCTCACACTGTTAATCATCACACTGTGCTGACTCTGTGAATGATGAGAGGGGTTGACCTGATGTTATTGTAAATTTCTAATAGTAGGAAAAGACCCAGATTAAAAATCACTTGTCTAATTTAGGCATGGTGGCTTTAAAATGGGAAGTAATTACAATGATAAAATCAAGGTCAACATTAGGTTATGGTATTTGTATCATATTTTAGAGAACTTAGGTTTAATGTATTTAATTAGCTTTGTTCATAGATGTCCTGTCAACAAATGTCTTTGTCTTTTAGAAGGCATCTCTCCTAAGATACTGCCATCACACTTGAAGAGAAATAAGATGCAAAGGTACAAGGCTTCTTAGAGGGCAAGAAGGTATGTTCTGGCACTTTCTCACCGTGAGACCTGCAATTCCAATACCGACAATTCCAATGAGCTGGAGCTTAACACTGATTATGGTCTCAATTTCATCAATGCAGTTCTGTTGTGGAAAAAAAGAGTCAGGAATAAAAACTGATGGTACAATAGTCCCCCCTTACCCATGGGGGATACATCCCAAGACCCCCAGTGGAAGCCCGAAACCGCAGATAGTACCAAACCCTGTATATACTATGTTTTCCCTA
>NW_006290034.1:8510729-8516005 GCF_000327345.1 Myotis davidii
TACATTCCTTTGCACTTAGAGGAAGCACTTTACAGTTTCTCTTTGGCATATCTGAATTGTCAGCATCACTACTCTTGCCATTTGAGGCCATTATTGAGTAAAATAAGGGTGACTTGAACACAAGCACTGTGACACTGTGACGGTCGATCTGATAACTGAGAGGGCTACTAAGTGATTGAAGGGCAGGTAGCGTGTACAGCGTGAAAAGGACCATGTGTTTTTCAAAGAGTTTTCAGAACCTGGCATAGTTCTGACACACAGCACTTAACAGTGAAGCATATATCAGGGCCGGGCCTCCCATGGAGAGGTGAGGGTAGCACCTTGGGTGTGTACCTTTGGCCCTGGTGAGCTGAAATTGTTGTTGTTGTTAATCCTCACCCGAGGATATTTTTCCATTGATTTTTAGAGAGTGGGAAGGAGGGAGAGAGACACAGAGAGAGAAACATTGATGTGAGAGACACATCAATTTGGTTGCCTCCTGCACATGCTCAGGGCTGGGGATTGAGCCTGCAACTGAGGTACATGCCCTTGACAGGAATCAAACCTGGGACCCTTCAGTCCACGGGCCAACACTCCATCCACTGAGCCAAACTGGCTAGGGCCCTGGTGAGCTTAATTAATGCCAGAGAATCTGCATCATGCCCCAGGGTCCCGGGAGACGGGGACTCCGCACTGCTCCCCTGACGCTACAAAGAATAAAGCCAAGGCCCGGAAGGCACAGGGAGAGGGCCTCCGAGAATGAGTCTCCACGCAGAGGCGGGGCCATCTTCCACTCCAGGCAGGAGAGGACCCTGCTGGACGCGCTTACCTTGTGTCCCAGAAGCTCCTTTGGGCATGTGGGTTGGACCTGTTCAGAACTTTCTTTTCCGCAGCACTGAAACTAGAGTCAGAAAAGAGCTTTAGGACCGGGACGGGGAGCAGCAGCTGCACTCTGGGCGCCACTGCTAAGGACCGGGTGCAGCAGCAGCACAGCAGCAACAAGGCCCTGTCACCGCACCCTGGAAAGAGCGGAGCCCCATAATTGTGCAGGCAGAACAAGAAAGTGACTTCTCTAAAGTTGGCTGAGTTTTATGATGGGAAGTGACTCAAGTCAACCCAAACAGGGCACGGAGTTAATTTCAGTGTCTGTGAACTGCTGTTTTTTAGACAGGAGGTGGGCCTTCAGATTTTTCTCTCTCAGCCTGGGGGTAATTTAACCTGCCGGGTGGCTGAAGTTTTATGAGCTTCGGGAAGGGCTCCTTCACTGGGGACAGTCTGGGACGGAGCAGAAGAGTGGCCACAGTGAACTCCCGGGGCTACAAGATCAGGGCTTGAGACTGGCCAGCACACAGGTGTCCTGCCCTGGGGCTGGCCCTTCAAAGACAAAGGAACCTGTGTGCAGGCAGGTCCTGGGGGAGGGGAGGCTGAACAGGATAAATCTGGGCACCTTCCAGGTCATTCCCATGACAGACAAGAACTGGGCGTCCTGAAAACACCTGGCCCAGAGGCATCACTCCGTCTCTGTGTCACGGTGGTTAGGTCCACGGGACCCTGTGAGCCTCCCCTCATGACGGCGTGTAGCCCCGAGCTGGGCACAGGGGCAGGTCTTCCCAGAAGAAAAGGAGCCTGCTCTGTCAGGTGCCCCTTTATTTACAAACGAGGGAGCCGAGTATCAGGGAGGAAGGAACTTGCTCGAGGTCACAGAGCTGCAGCTAAGAATGACCTTTTCTGACCTGAAGGTCATGGTTGTCTCTGTTACACCACAATGCCACCCTTGGAGAGAAGCTGATGTGTATTTGGGCTGCTTTCTGGGCATTCTTATTTGTGCTCTTTTGTCTCTTTGGGACACATGTCCTGACTTCCTCTCATGAACTCTCTGTTGGGCCTCTTCCTCTATTGCAGTGGTTCTCAACCGTTTGGCCCTTTAAATACAGTTCCTCATGTTGTGACCCAACCATAAAATTATTTTCATTGCTACTTCATAACTGTAATGTTGCTACTGTTATGAATCGTAATGTAAATATCTGATATGCAGGATGGTCTTAGGTGACCCCTGTGAAAGGGTCATTCGAACGCCAAAGGGGTCACGACCCACAGGTTGAGAACCACTGCTCTACCGGATTCTCTGCATGTGAACTTGGCTCCCATGAGGGCAGAAATACAGTGTTGCTACTGCACTTGGCCTCATTGGATTTACTCTTGTTTATTTATTGATTGAGATTTACCAAAAAGAAAGTTTTATTTCTTTCTAAGTGTTTTAAAAATTAGGCCTATACAACCTAATTATATAGTAGAACCCATTATATAAAAGCCAAATAAAACTTACAACAACTCTGGAAAACATAAAAAATATAGTTTTTTGCTATTATATTTGCCAGTCTTTGTGAATTAAAGCTGCTTGCTTAAATATCATGGCAAATAATGAATAAATATGCAAATAATGTATATACTATGATATGAATTCCTGAACATCTCTTTAGGTTGGGAAAATAGCATGAGGAAATATTTAGTAAGAAACTCTAGATATAGGAAAATTCTTTATGGATGTTTTCCAACAGTAAACTTACACTACTAGTATATGTATATATATTTGTACATAGAAATACATGTACACATATATATATTATAACATGTAATTTATAAAACATATGCAATATCACATGCATCTTATTTTTAATCCAGATGATCAGAAAGAACCTGGCTTGTGCGTCATCTTTAGAAGATGCGATTTTAAGGAAGAAGTTAAGTTACTTACTGCTGAGTGGAAGGTAATGAGAGTCCCGTTTCCCCTTCCCCTGTCTTTAAGGTAATCGTTATAAGCCTCTTCATACATGGTCTGAACATGTCGGATAGCCTGAAAAGTGCCAGGAAAACCGAGGGGATGGTGAGTGGGAAGTTTCAAACGTTCTCCTTTCATCAAGGAATACCCCCTCTTCCTTGCCCTTCAAAAATATGACCTTTCCATATGTTTACCTGTATTTTTAAGATAATGCTGCATATATGGAACAGATGATAGGTTCTGGAGTTTCTAAGCAACTTTTGACGATGGAAGGATAGACTAATCAAGAATAATTTTCATAGACTAGAAAAGATTTCTTACAGTGGAGGGTCTCGAACCTGAATGGACATCAGCATCAACTGGATGCCAGCCTTCTAGGCCGCCCAGGCGATTGTGATGCATGGCCAGGTCAGGACCTATGCTGCTTGGTACCCCCCTGGTAAAAGTACTCAAATCTTTTCATGACATGGTTTCAAAGGTTTATGACCAGGGAAACCTGTCAGCATTCAAATATCACACAATATTCAGAGAACAATTTTTTCTAGTATGAAGGCCTGGGATCCCAAATCCACAGAAATCTCAAAAAATCATAAGACCAATTCCTTTACTTACTAACATAACCAGCTACCTTAGGAAAATGCCAAACAAGGTGATATTTATTTATTATACATGTTTACCATTTTTTAAAATCTAAAATAATTTCATAAACACCAGAGTGACAGCCTGTGAGTTTATGTGAAATATAGTAAACTTAAGATTCCATTCTTGTTCCTGTCCCTTTTCACTCCTCTCTTTACCACAGTGTGTTTTAATCTCCTAAAAGGCCACTTCCTCTGTGGGCTCTCCCGATGGCCGTTCTGGACACCTACAGTCTGAGCACAAATCTAAATAAATTGGCTTCACTGGCTCACAGCGGTCAGCGTTAGTTTTTGAGGGTGTCCTGGCTCCCGTCCAGGCCAAGCCCTAAGGACAAAGATGGTTACAAGGGATGAGAATGCACATTCTCCCCGAACCCTCTTCCTTATGTCTGCCATCTGACCCCTATTCCATTTCAAACAGGATAATCTTATATTGTTGATCCTTTAAGAAAATCATAGACCCCTTTATAAATCTAATGAAAGTTATGACCTATTTCCCCCCAAAAATGTGTGCACATATGTGCTGCACACTCATATGCTCAGCTCCAAACAATACTTCCAGGTTAAAGAGTTCTGCATAAACAGTATTTGTGGGGATTATTTGGTTTTGTAATATCACTGTGGGTATCACTGTCCTCATTTCCTTTGCCATAACAAGAACACTTTAACCATTATGAAAAGAAACTGTAAGTCCGTTTTACTTACTATATCCTTGCCTATGAAAGCAAACACTCCAGTGGTTACTTCAGCAGCAAATATCACCAGCAGGCAGGTGAAAAACTGCAAAGAGAAGATACTAACTTCACTAATTCAGTAACTTTTCAATGTATCTAGCCTCTTTGATTCTAGTTCCACTTGAAAACCATTAGGCAAAGTTATTACTTTGAATTGATATAGCAAGAAGCATTTGCTCCGCAGTGCCCTTGTAGTTCATTCGTTCGTTCATTCATTCATTCATTACTTCATTCATGTAGCAATTGTTTATTGAGCATTTATTCTGTGCCAGGCACTGTCCTTGGTGCTGGGTGTGCAGTGGTGCATAACTAAGATCCTCATGCCTCTGCTATCATGGACCTCATATTAGGAAGGAGAAGAGATGATAAATGAGTAAAGCAATAAAAGTTGAGTAAGATAATTTCAGATAGCGATATAGAAATCCCACCACCTGTGTTCAGTGAGCACTCGGTAGACAAAAGAGGTTCTGTAAAAACATAAGAGAGGCAGTAGAGAGGGACTGGTGGGGCCTGGCTTTGGGGAAGGTGTGACCTGAGACTGCAGTCTGGAAGCTTTTTTGAGGAGGTGGCGGTGGAGGTGGAGGTGCCCTGGACAGATTTCTGTTCCAGCCTATTGGGTCTGCTCGGATCTAACTAAGCTCAGTGATGAACAAGAGAGAGAGATGCTTGGCAGGGGAAAGAGAGAGAATGGAGGGTAAGGAAATGAGTTAGACATTTTACATCGCAAAAATCAACGACTGCAATGAGCAAGGACAAGCGGCCTAATACACCTGCTGTGTCTGACGCCTTGTGGAGAAATAGAAACACTTCTCTTCCTGCCCGGCTTCTCCCTTCTCCCTGCTTCTCTTAGGCCACGGTGGCATTGGCTGCGTAGCAGTTAACAGCAATTATTCCATGTTTTAAAAGACACAGGCTGCTTGTTAAAATGAGCCACAAGAGGGGTGTCTGGTGAAGGTATTGCTCTCAAATGGCAATGCTTCTCCTGTAGATAACAGCCCTTCCCTGGCTATTGGAACCTGTTAGCTGCCTCACTTGCTATGAAACAGTATTTTTTTTAAAGAACAATCATAATTGCCCCTTTTAATTACTAGATACTTTTCCTCCCCAAACATCTTTACACTAATGACCTCACTCCCCCCCCCCCCC
>NW_006290034.1:8516171-8536626 GCF_000327345.1 Myotis davidii
TGCAGATCAATTCCCTTCCCTCTCCCCCCTGGCGCCCACTTACAGATCCGAGCACACACTGTGACTCGCGCATGGCTCCGCAGCACCCGAAGAAGCCCACGGCCATCATCAGGGCCCCTGCTCCCACCAGCACGTAGAGCCCTGTGGGAAGAGGGTGGACAGGACGCTGATCCCAGCACGTGCTCCCTGCACGGTCCTGCCACCACTGCTCCAGTGGCTGCAGGGCAGGACACTGGCTGTTAATAATACAGTGGGTGACACTTGTGGAAAACTTGCTGAGTCTTCAGTCACCTGATTTAAGCGGCACAAGGATCTTGAGAGGTAGGGCTCCTATTGTCCCCCATGAGCAAAGACAGCCGAGCTTACCAAGGTGAGGGGAACTGCTTGGCAAGGAGTGGAAGCTGGCTGGTCTGTCCCAGCTCCACTACCCCTTCTCTCAGTCATCCCACAGGCCTCCTGTATGCCAGGCACCTCATCTTCCAGATTCCCATCAGCCCTGGGGAGTGGGTGTTGCTACCATTGGTGTGAAATTGATGACATTGAGTCAGAAGCCGTCAGGAGTCAGTACCAGAGCGGGGACCTCACCCACACCACCCTAGGAGCCCTTTGCTGCTCATGGGACTCTGGAATTAATGGCTGTCTCCATCTCCTGAGAGGCCAAGAGGACACGGTGTCTGGGAGGGAAAGGGGGCTAAGATCTGCCCAGGCACAGATGGGGAAGCAGGCAGAGGATGGGACACAAGAGGGGGCTTTGGTTAAGGAGAGGAGGGAGGACACAGCAATCAGGCAATAGGTTTTGTGTGAATTTTAAACTTTGGAGGGCAACACCATATACACTGGACCTATGGGAGGTTGTGTTACAAGAATAACCACTGAGGAGGTGAGAAGGTAACATACTAGTACAGCAAATAATGCTGCTATTAATATAACATCAGCTACCTTTATTAAGGGCTCATTTTCTCCAGGCACTGATTTATTCATTTAATCTTCACAAAACAGATACCATTATTATCTCCATTTTTTTTTAGACAGAGGAACTGGGCTCCAAAAGGTTAAGCAATTTGCCTGAGATCATCGAGCTGGGATAAAAATATCCATCTCATGGCCATTTTCCTACCCTGCCTCTGCAGCATAATAGCAGCCTTAATTCAGCGGGAATTCCACTTACTACCGAAGTCGGGCCACAGGAACAGTTGTTCTCACAGGGGAAGAAAAGGGCAGAGATGTTCTTGTTCTGAGAGAAACGACGCCAAGTCTTTTCTTATTTCCTCCTCTGATCCCGAGATAAGTTAGAAACAATACCAGGCCTGGCACTTAGAAAAATGCCGATCACCACTATGTTATTTTTTTGCATTTTATTCATATGAGTCACCTGGAAACCACTCCCATTCACAGCATGGGTGGGGAGCTGGGTGCCACACCCATGGGGAAACCCTGAGCCTGGCCTGCAGGGTCCCTCCGGGGGCCCCTCTGGGTGCTGACAGTGTTCGTGGGCACTGACCCATCTGTTCCCTGACGCGATGGCTGCTCTGCTTCCTGCCAGGCACACACTGTTCTTGGGCCCTTTTCTGGGCCAGGGAAGCCCTTTGCTCTGCAGTCCTAGGAGCTTTGCCACTTCCTCCTCTCTCCTTCCCTCTAAAGGAGTGATTGCATGGGGAATGGAAGTGATAACGAGAGAAATGATTCCATATTTAAATACTAGTAAAACTATTGTTGGTCCCACTGCCTAAACACCTTATTGTTGTTAAAAATTTAAGTTTCAAAGCGTTTTTGTTTCTATCATCTCACTGACTCCTCAAAACACCCCCATAGGTCAGGCAAGTGTTACATTTCTCTTTTACTCGTGGGGTCAGGGGAGCAAGAGGGCTCCAGGCAGGACACACAGGGTGGAGGAGTTCCTACCCCACCCACACAGGCTCAGGGCAGCCACCACACCGCCTAGTCAGTTTCCTCACAGAATGTCTCATGGGCGGACCACCTCACTGTATCCGTTTCCTGCTTACAACCGTTCATTGCCTCCCCACTGCAAGACACAGTCCACAGGTTCTGCTTGGGGCCACAGCCTAGGCCCCCACCCGCTGCTCCTTATCCATCTTGCACTCCAGCCACATGGGAACTCACTGGGCTCTAACCCCACCTGCTCTTTTCCATTTTGTGCATTTGCAGGTTCTCACATGTGTCTTTCTCTGTAGATGTTAAACCTTATTCATCTGACCTAGAATATGCCTAGCACATGGCAGAAATCTCAGTCCGTGTTGTTGGGTGTGAAGAGTAAGAGAGAGCAAACCAGGTCTGAAGTCCTGTCCTGGCTGTCTGCCATCGCTCATCGTGACTTAGACACACGCTGGAAAAACATCCCAGCAGATGTCCAAGAAGCCACACAGGGCTGGGCCCTCCCAAGGCCAAGTAGTTGAGGACATGGCTGCATTCCCTGAGAAAAGGCCCCCATTCAGCAGACAGAGGCCCCAGGGCCTGAGGAGGACAGAGCTGCCCCCACTGGCAACAAGCTCGCCGGTCCCTCGGGCAGAGTCCTTGCCCTTCTGAAATCATGAGCTCCCTGAGAAAATGTGCTTATTTGTACAATATTATTTGGACTCATATGTTAGGCTGTCAGAGTCCCAGAACTCACAGCAAAACACCCTGATGCTGCCCCAGCAGCCCCAGCCCCTGAGGCCTCTCCTTAGCAAACCTCTGTGTGTACTGGGCCCCTGCCTCAGCCCAGCGCCAATGAGCCCTGGTTGGGGGAGCTGAAGGGGAGACTAGGAGAAACTCAACAAGTGGCACGGTCCCTTGGGCCTGCTGATCTAGTTGTTAATACTCAGCACACCACTGTGACTTCCCAGGCTACCTTCTTCTCTTCTGATCTGGCTCCAAAAATAGCTGTTGAATGAATACATTAATTGTCACATTTTAATTCCAAGATGGTTTCTGCAGAGCCCTCTCCCTCCCGCAGCAGCCTGTGTGACAAGTGTCTGACCTATTTCCCAATTCCCCAGGCTTCCCAAGGCCTATTCCCGTGGACTTGGAAAGAAGGGAAACCACTTTGAAATTGCATTTTTATCACAGCTGGGCCTCCAGATGCGTGATCCCCAGGTGACAGGCTGCCAGAAATGCCGACCACACCCTCACTTGTTTCTTAGGTCTCAGACTCTTCTTTTCAGTTAACACGGAGAGGAGACACAGTGCCCTCCTCAAAGCCCTGTCTGCGCCCGTCCGGGTGGCTTTACAATGGCCCCCCCTTCAGGGACTGGATGGTGCGTGGCACGGTCATTAATTAGAGTGGCTTTGTGGCAGCAGATGGTTTTCATAGCCGGCTAATGACTATTTTTCATCTAAAAATATTTTCCTATGCCTCTGCAACTCTCCCTCCCTCTCTCCCAGCTTGGACGCACATAATTATAGGTGTGTCTGGAAATATTGGATGGGACTTAGTTCATGGGGAAGGTGAGGTCTTGGGTTCTCTCTAAGGAACAGCAGCCATCAGTTACTGAGCACTGTTCTAACGTATCAGTCACAGAGTCATTAAACCCACTTTCCAGAGCCTGGGCCTGGACAGTGCAGCCAACAGGAGCTGCTGCTTGAGAAGACAAGCAGTGACATCAGCCACTCTCCTGTTCTGACTACCTGGCGTCTAGCCCCTCCTTCATCCTTTCGTCTCCTGTTCTCTTATGCGTCCGCAGGCTGGCTCTCTCTGCAGCCTGCCCTCATTCCACAAATAACCACAGCAAATATTTATTCAGGGGTATGACACATCAGGTATTAAATCTGTTAAATCATCTACTCACACGGCCCTATGAAGGATTTATATTGCGCAGCTGAGGAATCTGACACTCAGAGAAGGTCAGTGATTTTCCTCAGAGTGCACAGCTAGTGAGGGGCAAACCTGGCCTGAGCCAGGGCTCAGCTCCAAAGTGCACACCCAAACTCCTTCCAACAGGAACTCAGAACGGGACTCTCTTAGCTCGAAATCCATTAATTTTGCAATTTGTAAGTGCAGGAGGGTTCTTTTTCTTCTTGCTTGGGAAAAGCACTGAGTTTTCGTGGAAAAATACAGAGCTGGGAGCCAGAGATCCAGGGCTGCCAACTGGCTTTCGGTAAAGCCTCTTGTTCCTCAGTTTTGTTATCTGCGATATGGCCCTAACGATCCACTCTCTTCTAAAGATGCTTTGGAGAAATTGTCTCAGCCACGCCAGCTACAGCCATCTCTGTTATGCAGCTACCATGACTCTTGGGTACAACTGAGAACCCAGAAATGAAAAAAAAAACGACCAGAGTGAGTCAGTGTTTAAAAGGCAAGCCAGCCCCTCAGCAGGAGCCTGGAACACAGTCTGTACACATCCAGCCGCAACCCCAGCCGGGCTCCGCGACAGCATTCGACAGGGAGCGGCAGCCCGTCGGCTAGGATCCTGGAGAGCCCAGCGGCTGCTGTCTGTGGGCAACCCCTCCGTGCAGCCAACCTGCGAGCGTCCTCGGCTCAGACATGACTGCATGTGCTCGAGCCCACAGTCTCTGCAGCCTTCAGACTTGGGGGACTGCTCCCAGGAGAATCCTGGGCCCTGAGGGGTCTGTCCCTCCAAGAGGCAGCCCCAGACACAAACTAACAGCAAGCCAGAGGGCAGCTGGTGGGATTTGGAAGGCGAGTTCACTGAAAGACGAAAAAGAAGAAATGGAGAGGGTCTAGGAAACACCAGGTCATTCCAACCGTTCCTGCCGCCAACTCCACTTTTGCCAGATTCCTTCTCCACGCTGGCACCGGTGGATACAGGCACCGGGGATTGGCTGCCAGGCCTGGGCCCGGACTCACAGGTCCCTGAGGAGAGGCAGCAGGCGGCAGTCTACCTCCCTCCCTCATGGCCCTGGTGCACTCCCCTCAGGCTGGATCCTGGCAGCGAGAGCTTGTCCAGATCTTTATTCCAAGAAAGGACCTTCTCTCCATCACTAGGGAGGAAGGACCAAGGATCCCAGGAAGAAAAGCAACCCCCAAAGATGGAGGGTTTCTCCTACAATGTGTGGCAGTCACCCGCCCAGAAGCAGGGAGCCAGACCACGTGTCTTCTTGAGGTGTCTCTAGAGGGACTCGAGGCTGTGAGGCCCTATTCCTTTAAGAGCCACTCGACTGTGCCAAGCCTGTCCCAAACACTCTTCAACAGAGGGGTGATAAGAGCTCCATGGGATGGTTGTTCTGGAACCTCTTCTGAAAAGAAAATACACAGACCAGTACCCTGTGACATGAAGTGGTTTTCCAAAAACTGGGCCTGCGTCTTTTAAAAGTCCGATAACCTCACACTCTTGGCTCTGCAAGTCCTTAAATGGTATCCTGGCATATTTTTCTTCTTGTTTTATTGCTAGAGAGCAGGGATCTTTCCTGTTTGGAAATTATTTATTGAGGAAAGACATAATGATTTCTATGAACATGTATATTGCTCAGTGGCTTTACATTATAAGGAGTATTTGCAGCAGAAAAAAGGTCCCTGATTTCACAGGAATGAGTGCAGGCCTGGGTGTCAGCAGGCCTGGCTGTGGGCTGAGCCCCCAGGAAGAGCTGGAGAACCATGGCTACTGCCAGCCCCTGCTGCTTCCCCGTCTGGTCCTTTGTTTCCTGGTTCTGCTGGTGCTAGGATTCTACGATAACCCAGCTCCCTGAGCCCCGAGCACTGACCACAGGTGTCTTCACCACCACCAGCCACTCAGGGGCTGACGTGCGGAGAGGAGGTGTGGCTGACGAGGGAGAACCGGGGGTGGGCAAACCCACCGCCTGCCCCGGCCACCAAGAATAAGCAAGAGGGATTCTGGCCCTGCAGTGGGGACTGCTGTTTCCCCCCAGAATTCACTTCCTCATCTTCTCCATCAGAGAACCCAACCTCCTTGACTCTGAGGTCGGAGGGCGGATGCCTCAGCTCCCAGGCAGGTGAGAAGCCCAGGCTTCCCCAACAGCCCATTCCGACCAGCTGGCCACAACGTCTGGCTTAGGAAGGGGCTCAGGGCCCAAGACTGCCAAGGAGAGGGGGGCTCAGGACTTTGGTTGGCTTTCCATTGCCAGAGTTGGTTGGAAGATGTACCTGGAGCTGCGGGCAGCCCCTTTGTTGCCTGTGGGAGGAAACCTGCCCCGATGGCACCGAAGGAAAGCATGGCTAAGAGCTGGCTACAGACTAGATTCAGTTACATCACTCGTGGCCCCGAGACCATGCTAATCCCGGACTTCTGTTATGTGAGCCAAGACATTTCTGCTTTGCTCAAGATGGTTTGCGTTGTTTCTGGGATTTGCAATGAAAAGAGTCCTTAAGGATATGTCCCTAAAGATATGCCGTGTCTTGCATCTCGAACAGCGCATTGCTTTAGATTAGAAAAAACGATGAGAATGTTTGCATAGAGCTCGTTGACCTTCCTACGCAGCACAGGGCTCTCCTGAATGGATACACGCCCCATTCCGATTTAGCCACGGGAGTGGTATATTACATACCACTGTGGAGGTGAGTTCACTTTCATCTGAGGAAGTCTGCTCAGCTTCATGAGAAAGGTTTTCTTGTGTTGGCCCCACATCTACACCTGGGAACTACTGGCTCTTTGTTTCTGGAGCAGAGAGACCGAGGCTACTCCCTGGACTGAGGTAGATTCTCTCTCCCCCCCTCACCCCCCCACACACACCCACCCTCTCTGACTAAGCAGGACCCCTTAGTTCTGTAATCCAGGTTCCCATCTAAAAATCATGACTATTACTCCTGGTCTTGTTTCCATTACTGGTATCATTTGTTCTTTTGATTCCTTCTGTCCCTGAATTTAATGATGCTTGATAATAGCCTATGCAATAAAAGGCTAATATGTAAACTGACCGAATGACTGGTCTCTATGATGCGCACTGACACCAGGGGGCAGACACTCAATGTAGGAGCTGCCCCCTGGTGGTCAGTGTGCTCCCTCAGGGGGGCGCCACTCATCCAGAAGCCAGGCTCACGGCTGGCACGTAGCAACAGTAGTGGTAGCCTCTCCCGCCTCCGCGACAGCACTAAGGACCCCTCAGGGGATGTCCTACTGCCGCAGGGAGTGGGCCTAAGCCAGCAGGTGGACATCCCCCAAGGGGTCCCTGACTGTGAGAGGGCTCAGGCTGGGCTGAGGAACCCCTCCCCACAACCCCTAGAGCACAAATGTCGTGCACCGGACCTCTAGTTGTTTAATAATGCTTAGTAATGTTTGATAATGTTTATTGTTTTCTGTTCCATTCTTCACAATTCCTACTGCAACCATCATGGGTTATGCCCTTATGTCTGACTGTATCAATACTCTAGCATGTTCTTTATTGAGCTTATTGGGGTGACACTGGTTCATAAACTTTATAGGTTTCAGGTATACAATTCTATAACACATCATCTGTATATTGTATTGTGTGTTCACCACCTCAAGTCAAGTCTCCTTCCATCACCATTTATGCCCCCCTCTACACTCTCTACTCAATCTAGCTTGTTCTCTTCAGTCCTGTGACTCTCCTCAATCCATTGCTGCCCAAAGAATCTCTTTAAAATTGCAGTGTGGTCAGACCTCCCCCGAGCCCTAAATTAGTCTTCTACTCCCTACCAGATTAACTAACCCGAACACTCACAGCCCTCTATACTTGCCCTCCGTGCCTCCCCAACATCTGTAATCTTACCTCCCACCATGCCCGGCCCTCTACATTCCACTGAGCTCCCCTGCCCAGCAGGGCTGGCTGATCACTGTGCTGCAGACATGCCTGTCATCTGGCCCCAATGTCTCTGCAGTCCTCATGCTTCATCCTCTCCCTTGATGACAATCTGGTTTTTTAAACATAACTCTGTTCCTTCCTGCCTCGCCAGCCTGAAGTGACCTGGTGTACCCTCTGCAAACACCACTTCTCTGGCATTCCGTCACACAGTAGTTCCTATTATAGTTAAACTGTCACATCTGAGAGTCTTTTCAAATAGATGCAAGTTACATGGGGCAAGTCCAGTGTCCTCACACTTTTTTGTGTGACCACAGAGCCCAGGATTCTAGATGCTGGCTGATGTCCCCATGGATAGGTTCCATTTTTTCCAAACAGAGGAGCCTACAGAAAACAGAAAGAATAGAGGCACCCCTGCTTGAATGCAAAACCATGTTTGCCTAAAACCAAATACCATGTGAAATCCCAAATTTAAACTAACCACGGAGACATTTTAACAGCCAGATTTTATCATTGTTGAAAGGGAGATGAATTCTTTTACATTTTTTCAAATCACCTAGGTCTTTGTGGCCTTTTAAAAAGGCTATTCTTGCCCTAGCAGTGACTCAGTGGTTAGAGCATCGGCCCTCACACTGAGGGGTCGAGGGTTCTATTCCCAGTCAAGGGCATGTACCTGGGTTGTGGCCTCGATCCCCAGTCCTGGCCTGGGTAGGTGTGGAAGGCAACCAATTGATGTGTCTCTCTCCACATTGATGTGTTTTTTTTTATCTCTCTCTCTCCCCCCTCTCTCCCACTCTAAAAATCAATGGATATTTTTTCATTGGGTGAGGATTAACAAAAAATAATAATAACAAAAATAGAGTTTTCTTTACTGTGGCTGAAATTTCCAGGTCAAGCTCAGAAATCACATAACAGTGATGACGTCTTTCAACCTCCAACATGGTGGTGCGGTGGCTGGTGTTAGGTGGTTAGTTATTCAAACAACCCGAAGGAGAATGTATGACTGCAACTGAACTGGTAGATGCTACCCAGGTGTGGGTTCTGCCTGAGGGGACTCCTCCCCATCTACCTGAGGGCTTTGGATGGAAAGTCCTGACAGTCACACCTGAGGACTCTGAGATAAACAGGCTGCGGTGCAAACCCAATAGCACGTGAAGAGCAGACAGGCTGAACGCTAATACCCTGAATGCCAACATGCCTGGATTTTAGGAGCAAAGGACTCCCACTGTTTTGTTGGGACTGACCTCATGTTAGAACATCAAGTAACTGAATTCAGAGCAGGGAGGGAAAATGATGTCCCCCTAGGCAACTATTGTGAATGGTTGGGAGGAGCAAGGTTAAGAAGACTCCCCTATAAGTGTATCCTGAACAATCAGCCAGAACCGCCAACCAGGAGGGAAAGGGTGGCGGCTGCCTGCCATTTATTTGTGATGCTGGCTCAGCGTCCTGAATCGGGCTCTCCCGAACTCAGGCTCCCTGGAGCCTATCCGTCCTCCAGGGCCCCGGTCAAGCGCCCCTCTACCCCGAGGCTCATCCCGCCAGCTGCAGCATTCTCCCTCAGGCTTAATTCAGGGGTAGCCTCTGAATCACCCACTGGCACTTCACACCTGCTAGAGAGGGTCTTGTCTGGTCATTGTATATGTCACATACGTCTGGAGAGGCATGAATCCCCTGAAAAGTGGATTGCCCCTCGCTGTGGTCAATCCAGCGGGCACTGAGTTATGTTTATGCTAAAATGGAGTTAGAAATCGCAGGACAAGTTATGAAATAAGCGGGTCCTGGAATATCAGGAAAATGAGGGAACTGCATTCCTTCTCCCCTCCCCTGCCTGCCCGTGTGTCCCTGGAGGTGGAGCTTCATCTGGGGGCTGGGGGCTGCTCTGGGAGAGGGGAATGCTTCCGAAGGCTTCAGAGCCAGGACTTCCTCCGGGAAGAGAGAATATGCTAAAGGTGCAGGCTAGCTCTCGGATGGAAGCGTGTGTACCACCTGGAAACCGTGTGGGTGGAAAAGAGGAGGGATTCTGTGTTAAGCCAGATGGCAGATTCCTCTGCTTCTTCCTTGTAACAGAACTCGGATTTAGCGTAAGTGTCAGAGGCCCTCTGGGGAGCCCGGGCCCCTTTCCAGGCCCAGGGGGACTCCGATTCGTCATTCATTCTCTTCTTGGCCATGACGGTTTAGGCATGAACACACCGTGCCGTTCTGGCCCGAGCTGCAGGGAGAAGCCTGCTGGGGACTCCTGACAAAGGTCTGATTCATTCCTGAGAAGGGCCGCATGAGGTGAAACTTGCTTTTCTCTCCTTTGGATGCAGCTGTATGAGGATGCGATGCTTGGATCCACAGCGGCTGTCTTACAATCCGAGGGGACCTGTGAGGTCCCGGGGGTGGCGAGTAGGGAGATGAGAAATACCTGTGTCCTTGATGACTGTGTCGAACCCTGAGCTAAATCTGGAGAGTCCTTCCCTCCCCACCCCACTCTCCACCCCCCACCCCCGTTTCTTTCCCCACATTCCATCCATTTTACATTTTAACCCTTCTGAAATTAGGATGCATGTTTCATGGCCTGTTAGTCACAATGGCAGCGTTTCTTCTTTTCTTAGTGGAACTGAAAATAATTGGGTGTTTACAAAAAGGCTGCATCTAAGACTTGATGAGGCGTGGGATTCCTTATCACTGTCCATCTTTTAGTAGGTTTGCTGTTACTTTCCCTTAAGAGTGCCCTCATGAGCCTGGCTGCTCTCCTCAGAGGAGGGGTGGGGTGGGAAGGGCAATGGAAGAGGGGGGAACACAGATGGAGCGGCCCTTCGTGAGGACGTCCCTGGCTCTGCTAGGGGCCTGGACGTGGTCCCTCCCTGGAAGCAGCCCTGCTCTCCCTGGGGTTTGGGGCACACGATCTCCGCAGAAACCAGCCTCACCCAAGCACAGAGGCACCGCATGCCACCGAGTGCACTCAGCGCTGGCGTGGAGCTTAAAGGGGCGGCGGCATAGGGCCATCACCTGCACCGACAGTGGTCTCGGTGTGTGAAACCTAGAGTCCAGGAAGGAGAGAGAGAGAGAGAGAGAGAGAGAGAGAGAGAGAGAGAGAGAACTCTAAACCCAGGGGGAGGCTCAGCTCAGCCCACTTAGCACGTTGTCTCTGAATGGGAGGTACACCCTACCCAATGCCCCTCACCCTGTTCCTTCAGCTGCAGGGAGCTGAGCGGTTGCTCCTCTCCCACTGAGGCCTCCTTCCCAGGACAGCCCTGCCCTTTCTCCCCTACCCTCCCTCTCCTGTCCTCTCTCCTGCCTACCCGCCCCCTCCCCCGCCCCCGTTCTCTGCAGTCCCTTGTCACAGAGGGACTGACATTAGCACTTCCAAACCCTGTCCAAAGCTGTCTCTTCATGTTGAGTTCTGTTTTTGTCATAGACCATTTAGAATACAAGACCACGAAGTAGAACCCTGACCCTGCAGGGCCCATCCCTCCAGATGGCTGAGCAGGTAATGGACCGTGGATACCCACTTCACTGGGGCAGAAGGGAGTTCCAAATTCTTTGGAAATGAATTGTAGTTTCATTCTGGGCTGCTTTTCCTGAAGTGGCTGAGAGCAGTACCCTGGGCCAGTCCTCCCACTGGTCTTCCTGGATCTTGGAGAGCAGAGGGGTGAACCATGTGATCGCACTGCCCACCGCAGGCCCAGGTGTAGTCTTCAGGGCGTGGCTTCTCCTTTCTCTTTCCCCCTGTCCCTTCCCCTCCCCAGGAGTCCAGGACGGTCTCCCCAGGCCTCTGGGGCAGTCCTGGCTAAAGCTTAGGGAAGCACGTCACTCACCCAAGTAGAAGTACTCTGGGGACCTGTCCCCTGATGAGAAATCCTTCATGGTGCCTCCGAACCGAAACCAGAGTCCAAAGGCGATGACGGCCGACCCCGCCAGCTGAAAAGCAAGCGGAGAGCTTTATAAAGAAGGCGAGGGAAGTGCGTGTACCCAGGAGCGAGCGGTGCCCCAGGGTGCTGGGGGCTGGAAGGCCACATCCTTCACGTTTCACAGAGGAGGTGACATGAAGTGCTTAGAGCCCCTGGGTCCCTGATGTGGCGCTGGAACTGGAGTTTCCCCCGTTCTGCAGGCTGCCCCGGGGTCATGGGCATACCCAGCCCTGGGCCCCCTGGAAGGCACCGGTGCCTGCCCCCCTGTCCCTTAAGGGCACTCTGGACCTCCTGGCCAACGCCACACAGAGAGGGGGCAGTGTTTCCAACCTGGGTCACCAAGAGCAGGATGAACTCCAAGACCCGGGGGAAACACGCTTCTCTAATTTGGAAGCAAACACACCACCTCCGACCTGCCCACTCCCCATGGGCACGCAGTGCCCAGTGAGAGAGCTGGTTCAGAGGCATCTGAACCCCCCTCCCCTCCCTTGGGGCCTCCTCGGTCACGGTCACTGCCCTGCAGGCGGGGAGGGAGCTTGACCGTTTTTTTTTGGTTGCTATTTTGAGTTTCCATGGAAAGTGAGAAAGGAAAAAATAATTTTCTGAAAAAGCATGGTCTGTGTGCCCTGCGGCTCATGGAGAGGCTGAGTGGCTGGCGCGGGCAGCGGCAGGCAGGCTGGCAGCTGGCAGGGTCATCGCCTGCTCCCTGTGGCCACTCTGAGGGCCTCGTGAGGCTCCCCACCGAAGCCGGGGGCCTGTCCTGCCTCCACGGGACGGTCCCCAATGCCCCGGCAGGCTCCAGCCCCGCACACCCTTGTCCACACACACCCATCTGGAATTTCATCGGATCAATCCATCCACAGACATTCACTGGGCACCTTTGGGACTCAAGGCACCGGGGCAAGGGTGCTGAGATGTAAAAGTAGCCCCTCGTTCTGCCAACCCCTCCAGTTAGCATTGGGCTGCCCTGGCCTCTCACCTGGGAACAGGGTAGAGGCTGCTAGAGGCTGTGCCTCCCCACAGGGAGACAGAAGGACGTGGTCAGCGAGGTTAAGGTTTAATAAGGAAAAATAATTTCAAAGTCAGGGGCCGGCAGGGCCCTTTGTCCACGGGATCCTTCTATCGGGGGGGCTATTTGTAAGACCGGCACCGCCCCGTGGGGCCAGCTGGCTGGGTTTAATCTGAGGATCTTTCCTGCGGGCTCTGTCCCCTCTGGGCCAGCTCCCTCGGTGGCCGGGTCCTCAGAAGGGTGGCATGACTTCAGCGAGGAGGAGTTAGAGGGCGGCTCGACCAGCTGGAGTCTCTAAGAGTTTCCAGCGCTGAGTTAAGCACTAATTGGATAATGTGAGGGCAGACCCAGGCACTGGGCTCCACCAGCTTGAAAGGATTTTATTTTTATTTTTAAAAAGGGTAGCATCGCATGGAAAAACATTGGAAGAAATCATGCTAAAACATTAATAATCTCTATCTCTGAAGGGTGGGGCTGCAGTTGACTTTTTCTTTTCGTTCTATTTTCTAAGTCTTCTGCAGTAAGCACCTAGTACGCTTCTAAGTTTTAAAATGTTGTGGTTTTTAAAAGTATAATATGGTAGTTTGCTCGATCAAGACAAAATGGGGAGAGTTTCCCTTTAGTTTGGGAGGGAACCAGCATCAAGGTCATTGCTGTTTCAGGTGTGGGAGAGAGAGCGATGCCCTTGGGAAAGCCTCATCCTAGGCCGAGGGGCGGATGTGCCCACAGAGCCTCGGAGACACCCCTGCCTGCCCGCCTCCGTGGCGACTTGATGGAAAGAGTTTCCAAACACAAAGCGAAATTATTGACAGAGGCGTCAGGCCAAGGCCTGCAGCCACCCAGCAGACTGTGGGGGAGGGGACTGGTCCCAGGGACACCCTATCCCGTGGCCACATTTTTGGCAACTCCGTCCACAGACTCTAATTTATGGCTGTCTGGATCATCCCCCCAGATGGAATACATTTGTCCGCGACTGGCACAGATGTGTTTGTGGCATAATGGAAAATTAAAAGAGAGGTTGCAATTTAAAGCCACGGGACAATGAGAAAATATCTGCACTTTGCTCATCCACGCCCCCCCAAACCCCAAACCACACGGGTTTCCTCCTGAGTCAAGGAAACTGTGGCTTAGCTGAATGTCATCACTGTGTGGAGGGAATCCTCCCGCCCGCCGCTGCTCGCCGGCAGGGACACTGGGGAGGACCGGCCAGGCCCCAGGCTGCTCAGGACAGCAATCACTGCTCTGGAAAGTGGCATCGACAGAGACCATGTAGCCAAAAGGGTCCTTTTAAACTCCCCGTTCCTGTAAGGCTCTTGAATGACTGTGTTCGCTGGGCTTGGGTAGCTCTACTAGAAATTGCTTGGGAAAAAAATCACACCAAGTCTAGCCCAGCCAGGAACACAGTGAGCGAGGCCACTGTCATGGCGTCCCATCGCTCTGTGGGTCCCCCATCCTGGAAGAGAAGGTTCACTGAGTGACGTGCCAGAAGCCTGCAGCCCCCTGGAATCCTGCGTTTTAACCTTCGTAGAACAAAGCCCCAGCCCCCACCCATACTTCCTCTCCTTTCAGTCTCAGCCACAACACTGCACCCCAGCCACTGTCAGAACAAATACGGAACACGGGGCGACCTCCTTTTGTCCCTCTCCTTCTTTTGTCCCCAGCCACATCTCCTCTCACTTCCTCCCCGTCTTTTAGGGGATCAGCTGTGGTCCTGGCCAGGGACGGTGCTAGCCATCAGGGAAGCGATGAAAAGGACAGGACTCACCCTAACAGGGAAGGTAACTGCATAAACTAGCCAATGTACATGCAGGCAATGAGCTCACTGTCCAGGGACAACCAGTGCTCCGCACAAGCCATTCCATTTTGATTTATATCTGGAAGAATGACTTAGAAGTCCCTGAGCAGGGAAGGGCTGGAGAGAGGAGTGGACAGTGTGAGTAAGGACTTCACTTCCTTACCTGGAACACTGTGTTGGGGAGGGAGGAGTCTGGGGGAGGTCAGAGCCTGGGACTTCAGGGGCGAGTTGGGGCAACCGTGGCTCATGGCTTCTGCTTAGCTTGCTACCAGCTTGGAGAGCCCATGGCTGAGCCTGGAGGGGAGATGGGAGCCACTTCCTTTGTGGGAACCATTAGGAGGGTCGCCTGAGGCCAGACACAGTGAGGAGCCGCAGGGAAAGTTCTGGCAGGCTGACAGGACCGCCCTCACAGCCCTTCGAGGGAATGCCTGGCCAAGTACTGTTTTCAAATTCATTTGCACCAACACTGCAGACAGCTCGGAAGGCAGTGTGAACACAGCAAACATCTGCCCACAGAAAAACAAGACAAAACTAGAGCACGCGTGTCAGTTCTGTTTCCTAAACCTGCGGGGGATGTGTGCTTTGCATCATACATGGACACACAGAGTAACTCTATACATGCCTTTTACAGGCAGGAGCATATGAGCATTTAACACCATTATAGCAACACGCATACTCCACTCATGAAAGAATGGACAAAGGCCATACCGGATGCTGGCTTCTGCAGGGTGAACACCATGTATATACATGACCCAACTCATTTGCATTTCTCTTCTTTGGGATGAAGTCACACAGAGTTGGAACTGACACTTCAACCCCACAGCTGCCATTAAAGGCTTTTAAGCTGATATGTGCTCTTGGCAATTCTCAACCCTGATGGAGTCACGTGACGAGCACTCACGCTTCCTGACGTGACTGCACACCAGCCTGACACACAGAGCAGTGGTCTCGCCCTTCGGCAGGCGGCCGGCAGAGGCACATGTGCTCTGGAAGACGATGCTAATTTTCTCCAAGAGGAAAGCAGCTCCCAACGCTTTCATCCCGGTGAAAGCCAAGACAAGGATTCAGATGGCACGTCCTCAGAATTGAGGATTTTGTCAAGAAACACAGGAGCCCAGTGCCACAGGACATCGTGCACAAGCACCCCCGAGGACCCTGGCTGCCCTTGTCTCAACGTCAGGACCAGGTGAGGTGGAATTGGGGGCGGGACCCTGGCAGGGGTGAGGAGATGGCTAATCGTAAGATATCTGTGGTTCTGATTTCCCCTAGGACTTTCCTCCTCATAATTTCCTAGGAACGGCGCATGCTAAGGAATTCCTGAAAGACCTCCTTCAGGTAAGGATCTATTTTTAAATCAATCCGTGCTTAATTCTGTGCACTGATGGAAGGGTTCCACGCTCCAAACCACGACCACATCGGGAGTTTTATGCATCTTGGAGAGAACTTCAGGTTATGTGTTTGTGCTAAACATACCTTGTTCTGTTTAGGTTGTTATGAAGTAACCTGCGTGGATCAAGTGGCATTGCCAGGAGACAGTAGAGAGGTGCTGGGGGGATACCACGCTCAGGGCAGGAAACTAACCTGGTGAAAAGCTTGCTGTGAATGATGAGGCTGATAAATATAAATAGTGGAGAGTGTGTTGTATTTATTCCATGGTTACACAACTAGTAATGTGCTTTCCCTAGAGAAATATAGGGAGAGGAGGAGGGGAGGAGGGGCCAGCAAGAATTGGGAGAAAGATGATAGCTGCATAGTTTCCTTTAAACAGCAAAATAAATGTCACAGACCACTGGCTAGGGGTTCCAGGGAGCAGATGGCTTTATCAAGTGAACATCAAATACACAGAGAACTAAAATCTAACCCGCCAGGTCACCCAAGTGGCTTACACGTGACGTCTGCCTTCCCTCACCCAGGAGGACAACAATGGTCTGTGTTCTCTGGACTTCTTCCTTGCAGCATCCAGCTGGCTCTTGTCCCAGGCTCAGCCACTGAGTAAACAGTTACCTGAGGGCTACACTGACTACTGCGACATCTCATCTCTATCGAGCTTTATGTCAACAAAGACAGGACATTAAACAATATTTACTTAATAGCCTAATATCTTTCAAGATAGCTCGAGAGCCCTGGTCAGGTGGCTCAGTTGTTTGGAGTGTCATCTTGTACACCAAGAGGTTGCTGGTTCAATTCCCAATAAGGGCACATACCTAGGTTGCGGGTTTGATCCCCAGTTGGGGAGCATAAGGGAGGCAGCTGATTGATGTTTCTCTTTGACACAGATGTTTCTCTCTCTCTCTCTCTCTCTCTCTCTCTCTCTCTCTCTCTCTCTCTCAGCAGTAAAACATATCCTTGGGTAAGGATTAAAGAAAAAGCCTGCAAGAACTACTCTTGAGCAGATAAACAGGATTCTTAAATATCAGTCAATGACAAAGATCATCACCCAATTTTAGTTGTTACAGACAGACAATGGGAGAATCAAATGTTTCAGCAGAACTCAGGTTAGACTCGGACAAGCCACAGCACTTTATTTATTAAAATGTTAGCTTGGATGGAATCCAGTAGAAATCATGAAAGGCTAGTTTGGTGTTCCAAAGAGATTGTTCTTAACAGCAATTTTACCAGAAACCACTGTGGGCATGAAGGCAGGGAGGGCCGGGCATTTACAGGGGACTGGACAGACTGGAGGGTGCACAGGGAGAGCAAGGGCCTTCCTGGGTGAGTGGCAGCAGCTTCCAAGGCCCCTGCCCCTGCCCACAGCGGGACTTGGCCAGCCCTGCCTGACTCTCCAGCTTATCAGCTGACTCCTTCCCAATCCCCACTATGATGGGGAGGGGAGGGCTTGGCACACTCTTCGGAACATTTGCCAACTGCTCTTCTAGAAATGTTACCTCTTATGAGTGTTCACACTGAATAGCGACGCCCTTACACAGGGTCTTAACAAAACATGCGCATGCACCGGGCTGTGGTGTTGAGCAGCTGGAGGGATGAACACGGGGGCTCCACGGCCTCCTGCGTTCCAATCGGGCTCTGCCATGTACTAGTTCAAGGGTCCTCAATCTTTTTAAACAGGGGGCCAGTTCACTGTCCCTCAGACAGCTGGAGGGCTGGACTATAGTTTAAAAAAAAACTATGAACAAATTCCTATGCACACTGCACATATCTTATTTTGAAGTAAAAAAACAAAACGGGAACAAATACAATATTTGTATTTGCATGTGGCCCGCGGGCTGTAGTTTGAGGACCCCTGTACTAGTCTGTGATCTTGGGCAAGTCACCTAACCTCTCTCACCCTCAGCTTCCTCGACTGCAAAGTGAAGGTAACAATAGTGCCTCCCCACGAGATTAAATGAGTTCACGTTACAGACGTAGAGCGGTGAGTGCCCAGCGCTTAGTGTTATTATGCTGGTAGGCTTGCTAATGTTACACTCAAACCGAAACGTAACCTGACTCAAGAGACAAAACACCACTCCCAAGGCACCAACGACCTGGCCCTCCGCTGCTTCCTCTACTAATTCTGAGGTTCGCTCTACACTCTTTTCACAACACACGGAAATCCCTGAGTTTTCTAAACCTCCTCGCTGTGCCAGTGCCCCCTCCAGGGACGGTTTCCTCTCTCTCTTTGGTTTTAGTGTTTACAAGACCCAATAAAAGAAAAACGGGGGAAATAATTTATGAGAGAAAGAATAACGCTATGTAGGCAAGAGCTATCCGATAGAACTTTCTCCAGTGATATAGGTGCACGTGTTCTCTCTCGGTGCTGTCCAGTACTGCAGCCACTAGCCATCGATGGTTATTGAGCATTGGAATGTGGCTAGTGCGGCTTAGGAGCTGCATATTAGATGTCTTTGCATACTAATTGAATTTGCTAGCCTCGTGTGATTAGGAGCGTAGTCACCATATTGGACAGTGCAGGTCCCCTTAGTCGGCAGCCTTGGAGTCGTTACCACCACTGAGTCTGGGCCACACACAGAAGCCCAGCTCCGTCCTGGCTGGTTCCGAGTCCCTGAGCAAGCCTCCCTGTTTGTTTGTTTGTTTTTAATATATTTTATTGATTTTTGACAGAGAAAAAAGGAGACGGATAGAGAGTTAGAAACATCAATCAGCTGCCTCTCACACCGCCCCTACTGGGGATGTGTCCGCAACCAAGGTACATGCCCTTGACCGGAATCGAACCCCGGACCCTTCAGTCCGCAAGCCTCCCTGTTTTGTCACATGTAAACTGGGGGTGACAGCTGAGGGTCACTGTGAGGATTAAATATCCAAAATGTAAAGCCACCAGCCCACTCTCTTCCCACCTTGACAAAAACCAGAAATAAAGACTATCCCGCAACAAGGCCCAGGAAATTCCTGACTGCCTCCTGGAATGACCTAGCTTTTAGGTGGACCCCAAGAATACTTTCCTCAGGCATTTTTTTTTAAAGCAGTCTTTCTCAACAGGCCGGAGCTCCGAAGTTATAGTTTGAAAGAAGTTTGGGGAAGAGGAGGAGGCAACGCCTGTAAGCTGCCGTCTATTCAAACATTTTCCACTCCCGAGACCACGTGACACCGTCTCTCCTAACAGCACCTGTCAGGCATCACCCAGTGAAACCCCAAAGCTGCACCAATCATGGTAAGAAGGAAAGAAATTGACTTCACACACGCCTTATATGGCATCTGCCTTTCAACAATGAACAGTCCCGCTTCCTGTTGGTGGGTAACCCTGAGCAGCTCGAAAGCACAATGATAGGAAGACGCTAAGCGTACAACAACAAACGAAGGAATAAACATGCCCAGGTTTCTCTCTAAACCACCGTGTGTGGCTGGCTGGACTGTGGTGTGTTACTTACATTGCTATGCAACGGGGGAAAAAATAAAGGCGATTTCAGGGAAGGGCACGGAACTATGCTATGCAATTTGATTAGAGTGTCCAAATTTAGACCTGACAGGTATTGCAAAGGGTTTCTTTAATGTTAGACACCAACCATGATAACAGAAATTAATTTAGTGGGGTTCATGGCTAGGCTTTACTGTTTTTTGTTTTTTTTTTTTAATCCAATGGTGATTACGGGCAGTGGCCCTGGGCCAGGAGTGCTGGGCCAGCCCTGGCCGGGTCTAGTTGAATGCTTATAAATCAGGAGCACTGTCTAAGGAAACTTCAACCAACCTGCCTGAGGAGGGTGCAAATGACTTGTTAAATTTCAGATCCGAAAAGCAGACCCCGCCCCGGCCTCGGTGCTGCCTCCCGGTGAGTTCCTGGCAGGAAAGGAGTGCTGTCACCGGGGACCTTATGCCTCAGAAGGGCAGGTGCACAGCATCCAAGGGTGTGTGCACACATGACCCTGAGTCCCAGCGGAAGCTTCTCTTTCCAGGAAAGCTGTCCGCCTGCCCCCCAACCCTCCGCCCCTTCCCCAAACCTCCCACAAACCCCTCTAACCAGGGAAAAACAACTTCAGAAACTGGGGTGGGGCTTCTCTGGAATCAGGTTCCCTCAGTGACCGCGGAGGGAGATATCTAGATAGTTTATCCCAAACAATCCCTTTCCCTAAATCATTAGGTACCTGTTCCAGTTCGCCCCTTTGCCTCTGGTTGTGCAAGTACAGATGGGGGAGGCTGCCTGTGACCTGGGAAGGCTGCCTGTGGCAGCTGCTGTTCCAGGACCCTCAGTCCCCCCCCCCCCCCCCCCCCCATGGAATTAGGAGACAGGAAGGCCCCATTTCCCCCTCCTGGGCTCAATCTGTGCAAGCAGAGAACAAACCAATAGGTAATAAGCAGGGAGACAGGGCCTCCGTCCTCTGGATAAAGTCGAGAATCCATTACCCATGCAAATTGGGAAGTCCACTTGCACCAAGCTCTCTAACCTGCAACTCATTTATGCATGCTGCAGACATTCACTGAGTGCCTCCTGTGTGTGGGGGACTTTTCTAGACATGGAGATACAGCCGTGAACAGAACAGAAAAAAAAAAAATCTCCGCTCTCAGCGTGCTCTCCGTTCCAGTGGGGAAAGTCCACGAGTACAGACTGAAGATGTGTGGTTATCCTAAAGCGAAGACGAGCTGCAAGTCACTTGGCAAGCACACACTCTTCCCCCACACGGAGGGGGGAGGGAA
>NW_006290034.1:8536694-8539453 GCF_000327345.1 Myotis davidii
CTGACGCTTCTGTGTGCCAGGCGCTCAGTAATCACAGTTTTGAGCACTTAAGTGGTGCCAGGCTCTGAGGAAGGTGAGCTCAGATAGGGTCCCCATTCCCGTTCAGTCCTCTCAGCAGCCCCGTTCCCCTAACGGTGCGGATGAGGAGACAGGGCTGGAAGGCAGAAGGCACTGCACAAGCGCAGCCTGCCTGGGGTCTCTGCACTGGAGCCTGATCTCTTCGCCAGATGGTGGTCACACCCTCCCTCGCTCCGTTCCTCAGCTGGAGGCCGTGTCACCCCCTCATCCTTGCCCACCTCCATGCCTCCAGCCCTTCGGTTCAGCTTAGACACCCCCCTTCTTCGGGAGAACGGTGCTGACTCCTCACTATTGCTGTGGACCTTGTGCTAATCTCCTTCATTGGATCACAGGCGTGAAAGGTGGTATCTGACCGCACCAGGCCCTCAGACACCGCTGTCTTCCTACTTCCCCTCCTTGTGGCCTTCCTGCGCAGAAGTGGGACATTACTCACTTGACTTTATGCTGTCTGTTTTGTTCTATAGGCATCAGTCTCATGTCCTCAACTAGATTGGCAGCTTAGAGAACAGTGTTTCATATTTATAAATTACATATATTTACTAGAGGCCTGATTCACGAAATTTGGGCAAGAGTAGGCCTTCCTTTCCCCGGCTGCCAGCACCCGGGACCCGGGCTTCCCTCGCAGCCTCGGCTTCATCTGGAAGGCTGTCTGGAAGGACGTCCAGAAGGACATCCGGTCTAATTAGCATATTACGCTTTTATTATTACAGATCAGTTACATAATCTATGTATACATGTATAAATTATCTTTATAATGCTTGTTTAAGGATTATTTAACAGAGTGGCTCTCAAACTTGAGCACGAATCCGAATGACCTGGAGGGCTTGTTAAAAGAGCTCACGGAGTCCCTCCCGGCGAGTTTCTGATTCAGCAGCCGGGACTGGGTTGAGAAGGTGTATTTCCAACAAGTTCCCAGGAGCTGCTGCTGCGGCTGGTGCAGGAGCCACTGGGAGAACCACAGGTTAGGAGTGTAAGGTACCGCAGGGCCGAGCAGCAAGTAGGCTGAGTGTGAGTCACCACTCCCTGGCTGTGTGACCTCGGGCAAGCCAACCTATTTGAACCTGTTTCCTCATCTGTAAAACTGGGGACAACAGTAAGCACAGGAGGACTGTGGTGAGGATTAAAGGTAATAATGATGCCACGTGCATAGTACTGCCCCTGACACACTAAAAAAAATTCAAGAATGCTCCCTCTCATCGCTGGGAAGGCTGGCACAACGTCGAGCACTAAACAGGCACCGGACCCAGCCGAAGCATTCTTTCTCAGGCTCACATACAGCTCCTTTCCGATTTGTAAGCAGTGAGAGCGAAGGATGTCACTGAAGCACGACATTGATCATGAACAGCTTTGGAAATTAAGCCAGACTATTCAAAAGCACAGCAAAAGGGCCTGGAGAAATACTACACCCCTCCCTGTCGTACGCTGGGTGCAGACGCCCAGGCGTACAAAAGCCATGTGTCTTTTGAACGCTCAGGGGCTGTCTTCGGGCTACCTCCTTCACACCTTCCCTGGTGAAGGGTGCTGAGGATGGCTAGTGGCCTCTGAGAGCTTGAGTAGCTGGAGTCACCCAGGCTTCTGGGCTAATGGGGTGGCAGACACCAGCAGAGCCAATCATTCAATAATTGATTAGCTGCAGGCACCGGCAGACAACCTCCCCAGAGCAATTAGAACCTCCCCCACCTCCCCCACCTCCCCCATTCCCGTTGTTTCAAAGCACCCAGGCCCTGCTGCACCCTCCTGCCTCTAAGAACTTCTTCACCCAAAGCACGATCTGTGTTTTCCGTCTGGGTCTATCCGAGTAGTTATCCTGGCTGACCTTCTCTCCAGGAAGCCCGAGAGGGAATGTGTGGAGCAGACAATGTTCAGACCTTGCCCCCCAGTCCCTTAGGGCCTGAGATAGGGTAGCCAGGGATCTAGGGATGGCCTAGCCCTAGTCTTACTCCAATAATATAGGCGACAGGGGTCATGGCCCTATCTCTCTGTGGACCACGAATCCTGGGCATGTAGCTCATTCAATGCAAAGTTGAATGAGATCATCCCTGGGAGCGTTAGTATGTAGCAGAGGCTGCGGGTTGGGGGTTGGGGGCGATGCTGCGGCCCCTCCCTTCCGCTGCTCCCCTGCACTGAAGAGCATCACCACCTCCTCTCAGCCAGCCGGACCCCTCCCTAATGCTCAGGGGAAGGACCACCCTCTCCCCCTTCCCCAAACCCTTTTCTCTTCTACCCCCAGTTTCCTGCCAAAACCATCACGCCAGGTGGTGAGACCACACACTCACATGGGGTACCACCCCCGGCAGCCCCCCATGTAAGCCCCCACCCTCCCAACGCCCTGGCCGGGCCCAGGCTCCAGGGGGAAGGAGCGCGAGCAGGGGGGCGTGCGCACGGCGGGAGGGAGCCCTCAGGAGGTGAGGAGAGCGAGCGTCCCCGCACCTGGAGTCCTCAGCTGCGAGAGGGACACCCCGGCGGAGAGGTTTCTCAGAGGGAAGAGCCGACGGTGTCTCCCCTTCTCACCATTTCTCGTTGCCCAATCTCTCTCTTTCCGTTCTGTCCTTCTCCATCCCGCCCCTCCCTCGCCGCCTGCCTTTTTCTCATCTCTGCCGTGCGGAACACCCCGCTTTCCCCCGGAGCCCGGCTCGGACGCCCGCAGCGACCCATCCTCCAGGGACCCCGGCCCCGCGCCC
>NW_006290034.1:8539707-8539909 GCF_000327345.1 Myotis davidii
CGCCCCGCCATGTGGTTATATGAGCATCTGCCAGGAAGGAGTGTCCACTGGGGACCCGAGACCCACTTCCTCAGCGCGCTGCGCAGAGACGCATTTGAGGCTGCGGTGATGGTTGAGGATCAGGACGCGTCCCGGTGGCCATGGAAACCTTGGGGGGGGGGCCTAGGGCAGGGAGATGAGTGGGACCCGAGGCCGCCCTGAC
>NW_006290034.1:8540067-8542641 GCF_000327345.1 Myotis davidii
CCGGGTGGCGGCTCCCCTCCCTGTGCAGCCTGGCCTGCGGAGGGGGCGTCAGACTCCCCGGGTCCGGCCGGATTCAACCAATGGGAAGGCTTGGAAACGGGCCCAAACCCTCGGGGATTAACTGTGAAGTGGAGATGGAGTTAAGGGGGGAGGGTTTGTTTTGCTTTGTTTTATTAAGTTAGGCTGCTGGTGGGGAAATGAGGCTCCCACCCTGCCTGGTTGACTAAGTGTCTACGATATGCAGTGCCAGACAGTGTGGGGGAGAGGCGAACGCGTAAACTCCAGGGAGCCTATGCATTAATCCAGCAAAACTTTAAGTGCCCGTTCTAGGCCAGGCAGCCTAGCCCCGAGCCCGGGGACTCGACGCTGCGGAGACAGCGGGGCCTGGTAGCACCGTGTCCCGTGGTGGAGACAGATCTGTAAGCAAATCATTACTGCAGGGCGAGGAGGGCGAGCCAGGCGCTGCTCTCAGTGCACCGGGCAGGGAAGGTTTAGCTGCGGAGAGCGGGCCTGCTCTGGTCCGGAAGAGTGAGTCTGAGCAGAGGGAGGAGCAGTCCAGGCAGATAGGGTAGCAGAGCGTGCAAATGGCACCGGGTCGAGAAAACACGGCCGCCAAGAGCGTTCTGGGGAACCAAGAGCTGTAGGCAGCCCGAGTGGAGCAGAGAAGGAGGTGAGCTAGGAAGATGCTAGGGCACAACTCTCAGCCAATTGGCAAAAGCACAAAACTATCTTCAGGCCCCAGTTTCCTCATCTGCAACATGGAGAGAATAGTATAAACCTGGTAGAGTTGTGGAGATTAATGAGTTAATATTGGCCTGGCTCAGAGTAAGTGCTATATTAGGGTTGGCCATTGCTATATTGTATCTGTCGACAAATCACTTTCTACCATGTTGCCATCTTTGCCTACATCTGTGTCTTTGGACATTTTGTTTGAGCATCCAAAGTGAATTTTATTTATGAAAAATGAGTAGAAGACAGAAAAATGAAAGTGCCGATTCTGGTAATAAGCATAGGTTTCAAATAGTGAAATAGAGACAGAGATGAAAGGCATTGGGTATGCAGAAAGAGGCTAAATCTTTAGCTTTAATCAAATACGTATTGTTCTACATCTGTCATCTGTTCTATTATAAAGGGAAAAACGAAATGTAAGAGTAGTGTCTAGTACATAGTAGGCATTCAATAAATCTCTATGATTTGCTGAATGAACAACAATGATACTATATTTCAAATATATTGTTGAATTTTAGGTCTCTAGGACAAAATCCATTTACAGATTCTACACTCTCCGGGAACAGAACACCTATTATAACATATAAATCTGTTGTTCTTTCATACTGCAATTTTAGCACACATGCATTAGAGATCGATGGTTGCCGCCGCCCAGCATAACAGATTTGGAGTATAGCTTCCCCAGCTTCTCGCCCACCCCACTCCCATGCACAAAGTTGTGTCTGACCCTTGACAGGACTAGTTATCCTAACTGATAACACATTTCCAAGAGCACATTATTATGAAAGCAGGGAATTATATTAAATGACATACTAAGGAAGTTAGCCTTTGAACTAGATGTTATACAAAGCCACTGACAAGCTCTCAGCAGGGGAGAAGATGGTTAGATTTCTATTTTTAGAATGGTCAAGCTGGGGCCCCGGGTGGTTCAAGGTTAAGTCTTGAGACTAATTCCAGCAGTTTAGGTAGAAATGAGAACCTGAACCAAGACAGTGGCAGTGGGTGTAGGAAGGAGGCTGAGATGTGAAAGCTAAAAGACTGATGAAAGACCAAGATAGAGTGGAGATGAGGAATAGACGGGGAAAGAGAGGAAGGGATGAGCCCCAGGTTTCTTACTTGGATAATGAGGCAGACCATGAAACCATTAACAGATATGGAATACAGAGGATGGAGCAGGTTTGGGGGAGACTGTTCCAAATACTGTAGATGGGCTCGCCTGTCCCCCAATCCTACCTCCAATGTAGAGGACAGGAAAGCTAAGTGCTTTCTGATCTCCTTTGCACCTAGGAGTCACCATAGGACACAACATTGATTAATGCAGTGGTTTGCTCAACCTGTGGGTCGCGACCCCTTTGGGGGTCGAACAACCCTTTCACAGGGGTCGCCTAAGACCATCGGAAAACACATATTGAATATATAATTACATATTGTTTTTGTGATTAATCACTATGCTTTCATTATGTTCAATTTGTAACAATGAAAGTACATCCTGCCTATCAGATATTTACATGACGATTCATAACAGTAGCAAAATTACAGTGATGAAGTAGCAACGAAAATAATTTTATGGTTGGGGGTCACCACATAAGGAACTGTATTAAAGGGTTGCGGTGTTAGGAAGGTTGAGAACCACTGGATTAATGGGATTGTGTGGAGCTCTGCTGGGAGGCTTCTGGAAAACCTGGAAGTGTCTGAATAAAAGGTTCAAGTGTTACTGGCTTTGCTCCTTTCCTGTTTCCCCCCATCTTGAAGTCAGACATGATGCCTGGAGCTATAGAACCTTTTGTGACTATGGGCAAAGGCCAATGGAATTGCAGACCTGCTAGCCAGGAGCTTGTTGAACTA
>NW_006290034.1:8542705-8545338 GCF_000327345.1 Myotis davidii
TTCTGGAGGAAAAGTACCCTTGTTTTGTTTGACTCTGGGATTCTTACTTGTAGCTGATATTTCTAACTGACACAGGAAGACACTTAATTTATATTTAGATCTGTTGAGTTTTAGATCTGATGGGAAATCCAGATGGAAGGGTCCAGGAGACAGATGGGAAGATGATTGGGATTCTGGAGAGAGGTTTGGACTGTAAGTTTAGGTTAAAGATTCATTAGCAAATGGAGATAATAGAAACCAATGGTCTTTAAACTTTTGCCTACACATTCCTTACAAGAGTTTTGAAAAAGTATATTATCCTTATGAAAAAATAGGCCTCTCTTGCTTCCCTCCCCCAATATTTTATTGTGAATATTTTTAAATTTACAGAAAAGTTGAAATAATTAAGCAGTGAACACCATATACGCATCACCCAAATTCTACTGTAAGCATTTTGCTTTAGTTGCATTACTTATCTCTACATTTGTCCATTTGTCAATCTATTTTTAATGCATTTCCAAATAAATTTTAGACATGAATATGTTTTACCCCTAAACTCTTTAGCATGCATAACATTAAGTAGAGTTAAAATATTTGTTTACAGGTTTTCTTTTAAAAAAAAAGAATTTTATTGATTTTTTACAGAGAGGAAGGGAGAAGGATAGAGAGTTAGAAACATCGATGAGGTGCCTCCTGCACACCCCCTACTGGGGATGTGCCCACAGCCAAGGTACATGCCCTGGACCGGAATCAAACCTGGGACCCTTCAGTCCGCAGGCAAACGCTCTATCCACTGAGCCTAACTGGTTAGGGTGGTTTTCTTTTTTTTTCCGAGATAAAATTTACTTCAATAAAATGTACACATTTTAAGTGTGTTGTTTGAGGATTTTTTAAATAAATGCTTTGATTTTCTAATCCCAAACCCTATTAAGGTTTAAAACATTATTATCACCCAAAAAGTTTCATTGTACCCTTTACCAGTCAATCTAGACCCCTACCCCTCCTAAAGGCAACCACTGTTCTAATTTTTTTCACTACAGATTAATTTTGCCTGTTCTAAAATGTCATATAAATGGAATGTACAGTATTTATCTTCACATATTTTAACTTGACATATCAATTTCTTTATTATAAGTTTGAGTATTTGCAAAAGATGCCATTTCTGATGTCTTTTAAATATTGACATTTTAAAAGAAGATGGTCACATCACTCATTTTAATGTATCAAATAGAAACGAAGTGCCAGCGTGATCTGCTATCTACCATCACCCATTTAAAAAAATACCTGGACAAGATTCGTTTTAACAGGGTGAAATTTTCACATCTTTCCTTTTCTTCTTGAACTTGTACTTCCACTAACCTTTTTCCATGAAATGTAATCCTAAAGTAATGCATCTTTACACTTGAAAGATTTTTCTTGAATGTCCTTTTATACTTGTCTGAACAAATATTACTATGTTTATTAAAATAAATTAAAATTCTCCTCCTTAGACCATAAGGCTCTGTGTTAATTAATTTCTTCTAGACTGTTATAATTAAAAACATCTTAGTACACACTTGATTAAAATAACAAATATAATTTAAATAAATACTCATTAAACATAAAAGTAAAATATTACTGGAAATGCATCTCTTAATGAGGTTGGTGAGATTGGGGTTTTTTCCTTCTAGTTTGTGTATCCCTGAATGAATAAATAAATTCCCTTAATATTAATTGTGAGAAAACTTCACACACACACACACACACACACACACACACACACACACTGTATTTCCACCAATGGACTGAGACCTGCCCCACCCAATTGGAACTGTGCAGGAATATCCTAATTTGCATATTTACTGACCAATCAGAGCACTCCATAATGACCAGTTCGATTACACAAAGGCAACCAATCAGGACACTGCATTTTGGACCAATCAGAATGTGTAAATTTGGATTTCTTATTTGCATAAAAATGGACCAATCAGGAACCAGGGCGGGAACTTTATAAAAAACGGCGGCAGGTGCTTTGTTTCGCGTGAGTGCACGCTGGGTTTCCGCCCACGTTTCTCAGGTTTGCCAATTGTTCACCTGAATAAAGTTTCTCCTTTCCCGCACCTTAGAGTGGGGTCACCTGTCAGCCTGCGATTGGTGGCAGCAAACTTGTGTTGCCGTCAGAGAGAACGTGAGAGGGTTGGGCGCAGAAACTTTAGAACCGCACCAGTTTAAGAAGCGGCCTGACGAGGCATAACGCTCTCGGGAGACCGGAAGGAAGGACCGGGACGCCAGGGAAATTCACAGAAACTGGTGTCACGGCGGCCGAAGGAGGGGTCAGTTGCTAAACGGAGGGAGTGGATGCCACAGTGCGAATCCCTCGGTGACAGCAGGTGAGATGGTGGCTCAGCGAGTGTGAACCTCTGGTGATTTGCGCACCGACCACATGGGCAGGGCAGTGTCAGGAGGCGGAGGGGGTGTGAGAAGCCGAGGGCAGAGTAGGGGTAATGGGGGGCCTAAGGGGGAGGGGGACAGAGGCTTTAAAGAAGCTCACGGAGCATTATGCTAAGTGAAATAAGCCAGTCAATGAAGGAAAATAAGTGGGGGGGGAACAGAGGCTTTAAAGAAGCTCACGGAAGCCCAGGGGCCTGGCTCAGGGGCTGAGCATCAACCGGTGA
>NW_006290034.1:8559967-8568743 GCF_000327345.1 Myotis davidii
TCACCAATCAGAATGTGTAAATTTTGATTTCTTATTTGCATAAAAATGGACCAATCAGGAACCAGGGCGGGAACTTTATAAAAAACGGCGGCAGGTGCTTTGTTTCGCGTGAGCGCACGCTGGGTTTCCGCCCACGTTTCTCAGGTTTGCCAATTGTTCACCTGAATAAAGTTTCTCCTTTCCCGCACCTTAGAGTGGGGTCACCTGTCAACCTGCGATTGGTGGCAGCAAACTTGTGTTGCCGTCAGAGAGAACGTGAGAGGGTTGGGCGCAGAAACTTTAGAACCGCACCAGTTTAAGAAGCGGCCTGACGAGGCATAACGCTCTCGGGAGACCGGAAGGAAGGACCGGGACGCCAGGGAAATTCACAGAAACTGGTGTCACGGCGGCCGAAGGAGGGGTCAGTTGCTAAACGGAGGGAGTGGATGCCACAGTGCGAATCCCTCGGTGACAGCAGGTGAGATGGTGGCTCAGCGAGTGTGAACCTCTGGTGATTTGCGCACCGACCACATGGGCAGGGCAGTGTCAGGAGGCGGAGGGGGTGTGAGAAGCCGAGGGCAGAGTAGGGGTAATGGGGGGCGCTGCCTTTATAATTATTCAAAGTGTGTGTATACATTTTGGGACACCTTGTATTTTATTTCCAGCATATGCTGGAAGTTGACACATAATTAATGAAAGTTTGTTGAATTAGTTTATTCTTCATGGAATTAAATTGCTCCTACTGTATTTGCAGAGAAAGACTGGCTATTTTGGCTCATGTAGAATGTCACTGCTTTCCTGTGCCAGGTTTTAAAAAAAACTTTTTTTTAAAAAAAAAAAAAAAAAAAAAAAAAAAAAAAGAAGCTCACGGAAGCCCAGCGGCCTGGCTCAGGGGCTGAGCATCAACCGGTGAACCAGGAGGTCTCGGTTCGTCTGCCCGGTCAGGGCACATGCCCGCCAGCAATGGTTCCCTCTCACCATCGATGCTTCTATCTCTCTCTTCCTCTCCCTGTCTAAACTCAGTAAAAAAAAAAAATAAATTTTTTTCAAAGAAGCTTAGCTAAAATAAATCTACACGTTTGTTGGGAAAAAAGTTAAAGAAGCTTAGCTGCACAAGTGGTGAAGCAAGACGAGGGGGAAGCGAGTTTTCCCTTTTTTCTGTCTTTTCTTCCTTTCATGGGAAAGGTTTGGGCGTGTTCCTAGTCCCGGGGAAGGTGCCCACGGAGAAAAAGAGGTTGAAAAAGAAGAAAAGCAAGAGCAGAGCTTCTGAGGAAATAGAAAGGGGCCCAGAGTCAGAACACGGTGGGGTGTTTACGTTTGGAGGCAGGAGAAAAGAGGCAGAAGTTGTAAAAAATTTTTTTTTCTGTATCTCCTAATGCCAGTATTTGAACTCGCTGTGACCTGTTTGGTTGCCTGTGGACTTTTCTGCCTGTTGATTTGAGTGTCTTGTTTACTTGTGTACTGTGTGATCTCTCTCTCTCTCTCTCTTAAAACTGAGCTCCTTTTTCCCCCTTGGAAAATTGTGGCATTTCTTTGAGTCCTCAGTTGAGGTTTTATTCCTTCAGAGAGAATTTTCTTGGCTTTTCGTAAATCATCTGGGAGGCACTACCGCGGAGTATTAATTCAGACCCATTCAAAGGCTGGCTTGTAGCCACAAGTTTCCAGGAAAGATTTCCCGCTACCCCAACACCACGGTCAAAGCATGCCCACTTCCTTGTTGTCCTCCTCCGACCAAGGGTTTATTTCCTGTCGACTCTTACCTGGAGGGTGTGGCCCTTGCAAGGGGCGCCAGGCTGGGCTGCAGTCTCCCAAGACGCCCTGCCTTCGTGTGATTTCAGGCTTGACCTAATGGGCCCAAGTCCTTGCAGCTGTTGAAACCATAGCTCAAGGCAACGAGGCTCTTTGGCACCTGCTTATGCCCCACAGTTGCTTCTTGTTGGCCTCTGTGTGTTAGCTGAGCAGTTTTTTTTTTAAAAGAAGATGCTTATAAATTTTATCCAGTGTTTCAGTCTCAGTGGAGAAAGTAGTTCAGGATATCGAGACTGCCCGGTGGCTGGGAAAAGCAGCCTCGTGTCCTGCTATCATAACTCCGGCTTTGATAAGCGGGACATGGGCAGCTGTTGACTGCTAAGTGTACAGCACGTTAATCCTGTTGCTATGCAGTTGTTGCTGGAAAATAGTCTGTGGGCTCAGGCTTTCTGAATCAACCATTTCTTGGATGCCCAGAGGAGGAAGGAAGGCGAGGGCCTCGGTTTGCTGATGACAAACCATCTCCATGGTCACAGGTCGCTGGGCTCGCTCTCTTCAGTCACTGTTTTCCCAGCAGCATTTGGGCAGCAGTAACTTCCTTTCAACACTTTTCAACTTCTGGTGTTTGCTGGCGAGAGCAAGGAGTGTATACCTGCCTGTGCAGGCACGTAGGAGGCAAGGGGAGGCACTCTGAAGCAGGAGAGGGGAGCACATTCAAAGGCCGATCTGTTTCCATAGGACCCTGTGGGAAGAACCTACTCATTTTCGGTTTCTCTTTTACAGGGGTTGGGGGGAAGGAGAGGAACATAACCCACTCAGGTGGAAGTTCTAAGTCTGAAAATCTCATAGATGATTTCCATTTGAGACTTCGGGATTAGGAAAGACTTTTAACAATTACAGAATAGCCTGGCTGGCCAGCATGGCTCAGTGGTCTACTTCGACCTATGAACCAGGAGGTCACGATTCAATTGCCTTGGAGAGCTTGACATGTTACCTGGAGTTCGGGCAATGGAGGAACTAGTATGGCCTCAAGCCCGGCATTGTCCCTGTCTACAGCAGGTACAGATAGGGCTACCATGGTAATGGCAGGACAACGATTCACAGGTTTCCTGTGGACCAGACATGGGTCCTTTGGAGGGACCTGGACTTGGGGGATCCTAAAAGGTACCCTGTCCAAAACGTGTCCCTAACAGAGGGGTGGACTGTTGTAAGCCAGGAGCTTGAGGGATTGCCTGGCTGGAAGGGCCCACATCAAGGGAACAAAGATGGAGAGGGGGCTCCAGAAACCTCACAAAGTGATACCTGAGAGAAAACAATTAGCACGGACATGGGCTCCACTGAGAGGTCAAGTATGAGCATAGAATAAAGAAATGGAAGGAGCTTACCATGATCCCTCCCCCCTCAGGCTTCTCCGCCTCAGCTAGGCCCAGGTAAGGTGCTGGGATTTGTCTCACCTGGAATGAGAATCAGGAAATTTGAATGAACCTGGCTGGTGTTTTTATTCATTGAAAGGGACCAGACAAGCTGAGGGAACCGCCTGATATTTCACCCAGGAATGGTGGTAACGAGGGCTGCAAAGCAAGTTCCCTGGGTAAGTGGTGAGAAAGAACAGCCCAATGCCTTGAGCTCTCTCCCAATGAAACAGAATAGCACGGAGGCAAGCCGGGGCTTCCCGTTTCACCCCAGTGCCCAACTCTTGTGCAATTTTTATCTTCAGTCCTTTTGCAATGTCTACTGACTTTGACGCGTTGTGGGTTTCTTAAGATACGGTGACCCACATTTGAAATGTTCTTCCTGTGAGAAATTATGCATTGAATTAGCATATTCTGAGCAAAGCTTGCCTGTCCAGGAAGGAAACCAAGATGTTATTCCAATGCTAGATCTTCGAGAGCAGAGGTGCCCCGGCCCATCTCAGGTGCTTCCTGCCCTCAGCTCTGTCAGCCGATCCCAGGACTTATTTCCCGGGCTTTAAAAAAATATATACATTTTTATTATTTCAGAGAGGAAGGGAGAGGGAGAGCGAAACCTCAATGATGAGAGAGAATCATCAATCGGCTGCCTCCTGCATGCCGCCTACTGGGGATTGAGCCCGCAACCCAAGCATGTGAACTGTGACCTCCTGGCTCATAGATTGACGCTCAACCACTGAGCAACACTGGCTGGGCTTCCCCGGCTTTTTGTTCCGAAAACAAAGCTCATCTATAGGTAACACTGATCCCTTCCGTCCTGCTTCCAAAGCAGGGGAACACTTCAGAGATCGCCTTCATCCTCGGATGAATGCTGCTACATAATTAATTATTGGAGGGATGAACCAATTCCTTCTCAGTTTCCTCTGCCATTTCTCACTGAGCTTGGTGGCTTATTTATTTAGTGGTTACCCTATCTCTCGGAATACTACAGATGAGTCAGAGAACAAGGCCTGCAAAGGGGTTAGGTGATGTGTGACCTGATAGGAGCTGCCATCTGGCCTCCCCTTTCTTTAACTTCCCATCTCCCAAACTTCCTATATGACCGCCCTCCCCCCCCCAACACTATGCTGCCTGAGTTTGTTTCCTAGGCAAGACCACAGGTAAATCCAGTTTGTCCTTATGATCCTCCAGCCTTTCTTCAGAATCTGTAGTAGACATCTGATTTTTGGGGTTCATTATCTCTTTCCACTTCTTTGGAAACGTCACCCCAATTTCTTTGTGGTTTTCCTTTGGGGAACACGCCTTCCCCTGAGAAGCGGTCTTGTTGAGAGACCATTGGGCTAGGTGTGTTGTCTTTTGGTCGGGAAGTGAGCATGTGACCCAAGCTGAGCCCATCAGAGTCTGTGTCTGGGGAACGAGTCTCGAGAGGAGTAACACCAGGTCTGGAAGGGGTTGGGGCAGAAGACGAATTCTGATTCTGGTTCTGCAGCCGAGTAGCTAGGTGGACAGTAGCCAATTCATTTAATCTCACTAGGTCAGTTTCCTCATCTTTAAAATGGGGATAATATCTGTTCCACTGTATACCATTTGTGTTGCTGAGACTGAAGAGATCATGAATGTCCAAGCATTTGGGGAAATCACTGAGTGGATATAAAGTGTAAGGAATATTTGTCATTACTTTATACCTTTCTCATATCCATTGTAATATTTGTTCTTTCATAGGCACTCTCCAAATACCAGAATGCCTTAATTTACCTGCTCTAGTACATGAAATAAGATGTACTAGTACTACTAGTTGCCACTGAGTACCTGCCAGGAGCCAGGCACAGAGAAGGGCTTCATGTATGGTATTTCATTTGATATCTGTAAGACAGATATTCATTTTCCTCATTTGACTGGAAACTGTGGTTAGCAGAGGTCAAACAGTTTATTCAAGGTCACACAGTTACACATCCAGGAGCTGAGATTCAAATTTGTGCCCACTGACTCATGGCCAGTGCTTTCACCAGGATCCACGGACCTCCCCCACTGCAGATCCCTTAGGTGGCTGAGCAAACATCATGCTGTGCCCAGTGCCTGCTCTGGGCACCTGTTGGCTGATGGACAGACTCCCTTTCATTTTACTGTTTACAGTGTCATCAGCATTTCCCAGATGAGGAAGCAGGAGGTGAGAGAGGTGATCTGGGTAGGCAGGAGAAAGCTGCCACAGGCCACCACTACTATTGTGATAACACTGTCAATAGGAGAAAACTAGGTGCATTGTGAAAATCAAGTCTCCAAAGAATTGAGAGCAGGGGAGACAATGAGTTGGAGGGGAACTAGAGAAGGGAGATCCTTTCTAGGCCAGCCTCTCCCTGTTGGTTTTCTCCCCGGGGACATTTGCCTTTCTGGGCACGGAGGTGGGCTTGACCTGGGGAAATACAGACCGCAGAGGTTGTGGCCACCTCGAAGGGCTGGTGGGACACATGAGAAACCGGAAGAGCCCCCACAGGCCAGGCTGATTTTCCCTAAAAGACATTCTGGAGAAGCTGAGCAGAAGGCTCACCCGGGACCTAACACTCACTAAATCCGGGCCTGCGCTGTTGGCATCACCGGCCAGTTTTGTTCTGAGTTTCTTTTCTGGGACACGTGGGGCCCTAGGGATGGATTCCAGTTCTTCCCCTGGGCGTCTGTAGGCCCTCAGCTCGGATGGTGTCTGGATTCTGCAAGTAGCTTTTCGCAGACATTGGCGCCCCCTGCTGTTGAAGAGCAGCTTTGCACACACGGGACCTGCCTTTACTTTTGTCTGTCTTGACACTGTTCTCTGAAGACTCAGGGATTTAACCCCCATAATCAATTCCAAAGTCTGAGAGTTTTTCTTCCTGGTCCTTTCTACCCCTGAGTGTTAACTGCCCGATTGGTAGAAGCCTGTCGCTGTCAGGTCTTCATCTGTGAAACGGAGTCAAGGGTATTGTTTGAGCATCAAGCGAGGCAGTGTATAAAGATCTAATACTGCCTGGTGTGCAGTTAGTTTTTGGTAAACAGTAATAGTAGTGTGGGGGTCATTGTGGAGGCTGCCCCAGGTCCTCTCCAAAGCCCCCCAAAGCGGGCAGCACGGGGTGTCTCTCCGTGGTGGTGAGAGCTGCTCTGACTCAGCTGCTCTGGCTGGGGCGTTCAGAAGGTCTCGGCCCCCCTCCCAGCAGGACACCAGGGCCCGGGAGCCTGGTGCCCGAAACTGAAGAAGAGGAGGAAGAGGCAGGCCTGGGCTAACTGGTTAGCGTTGGCAGTCTCGAGTGTCAGGCCTGTGGAAGTTGAGGTTGCTCAAACTGTCCCTGAAAGCCTGCCTTTCTGAAGGTTGCAGCTTGGCCCCTCTTAGGAGATGGAAGCTCTGGCCTCCCCGAGAGGGAGGCACTCTGCGTTAACTGATCCTCGGATCGCATGGAGGCCGGTGGTTAGATATTTCAAAATAGTTCCTGACGTGGTGATGAACTGCTTTCCTGCCTCAGCATGTGGGCCTGGTGTGGTGGGAGTTGGGGAGCCCTGGGTGTGGGGGTCACCTGCCTGGGAACTTCCTGGTGCCAGGCTCCAGGGGAGAGGCAGCCACACTCGGGGCCTCAGTGGCCCAGCGTCGCAGGAGCTGAGACCTTCGGTCAGTGGTGGCAGCTCTGGATCGATCGCCGTTTCCTGTTTTCAGCTTCCCCAGCTCTCGGTTCCGCTGTTACTGCACCCCTAGCAGCAGCGGCCTCGCGGAGGTTTCTTTCCCGACCACAGAGAAGCCGTCGCATCAGCCTGCATTCTGAAAGCACACCCTGTCCCTCGGGCACCCATCTGCGTTCCCCCCGACCCTGTGGGCCCGCCCAGGCCCTCTCTCCCGGTGGGCTTTGCCTCAGCTCGCGCTTGAGTGGACACAACTGGCTGCCGACCCCTGGACTTCTTTCTCTGGGTTCCAAACTGCCTACCACACAGGACGCCCGGGCAAAGGCCCGCGGTGACGGGTCAGGGACTGAGGCTTTGCAGGTGACCCGGCCACTCCCGGGCAGCCCCCGGGGTCCTGTTCCTGCTGGGCCACCCTTTATTCTCTGTCTGCTCAGCATTATGGCTCGGTGACGTTGACATTTCTACCCGCTTGCACGTTGCCACATACATGGACTGAGGTTTGGGCCTTGTGATTTTGTTCTGTTCTAGGGCTGCCAGATAAAATGCAAGATGTCTGGTTAAATAAATGTCAGAGACAAGGAATCACTTTTGTAGTTTTGAGTATCTCCCAGATATTACATGGGACTAAAGTAAGAGTCCTTGTCTGTGTGATATGGACATCGAACTGGATGTTCTATGTTTTTATTCGTTCATTCGGGCAACCCTATTCTGGCCTGCCCATCGGGGCCCCCACTGACCTGCAGAACTTTCTGGAGGAGGCTTCTTACCTGACAACAGAGACTGCACCACCCTTTAGATGAGGAGAATTGTCACCAGTGGTTTCTTCTTTAGACTGGGAGCTCCTGGAAGGCAGGCCTCGCACCCGCTCCTCCCACTCCCTTGCTTCAGATGCCCTGGGGAAGCCCAGCTAGGGCCCAGCCCGCGGACTCAGCACATTGTGGACAGTTGTGTGTGGGAGGGTCCCTTTCCTGAAGAGCTACCCAATAGAGCCCAAACCACAGGTTGCTGGTGCTGTCTGCCCCCTCATTTCCTGAAATGGTGGCGGGCTGGGGAGCGGCAAGGGGACTCTAAGGGAAATCCCCGTGATCACAGGCCTGGATGCCTGCGGCTGGGCCTCCTCTGGGTGCCTCACACCGCTTTGCAGAATGGGAGCTTCATTCGTGCTTTCCTTGGGCAGAGGAAATGTTGTTGTGGGATAGAGGACCAAGGGCAGGCTGGGACCCCGCTGATGCTCCTGGCTCACGCTCCACCTCAGAACAAGGGGCAGCTACTTTGTTATGTGGATGAGGGGAAGCGATTTGGCCAGAATCCACTCTTGCTCAGCAGGAGGCTGCCTCTGGGGGTGCTAGGGACGGGGACACAGAGGAGGTGTACCCACGCCCCGCCCCGAGCTCTGACAGCAATTCTGGTTATCGCTTCTCTTCTTAGCAGAGATGACAGAAAGTGTCAAAGCTAAATATTTACTGGAGGCAAAGTCTGAACACTACGAAGAAGATTCAGTGGCTCATCCGGTGGAGGGAAACTCAGGACCTGAGAATCCCTGGAGATTATACTCCGATAGCCCAGCTAATCTTAGGGGGACAAGCAGGGGCATCTTCTGGTGTTTACATTTTGAAACTTCCCTTTCCTCCTCTTACAGGAAAAGTAAGTTTTATCCTTGGGGCGGTGGAGTCCAGGAGGCCTCTGGAAGCCTGTGATGGGTGAGTGACAGCATCCACATCTGCACACGAGCGGTAGAAAGCCTTGTGACATTGGGTCATCTCCCGCAACCCGCGCCACTGTGCACATCACACCCACCTGGTTCTCTTAGAGCAGCGGTTCCCAGCCTGTGGGTCGCGACCCCTCTGGCAGTCGAACGACCCTTTCACAGGGGTCACCTAAGACCAGCCTGCATATCAGATATTTACATGTCGATTCATCACAGTAGCAACATTACAGTTATGAAGTAGCAACGAAAATAATTTTATGGTTGGGGGTCACAACATGAGGAACTGTATTTAAAG
>NW_006290034.1:8569202-8577085 GCF_000327345.1 Myotis davidii
TCCTTTGTAATATCTTGAATTTCATGCACAGGTCCCTCTGTGGTCAATAAAGTAAGTTTTTAGTTAAAAGGAATGTTTTAGAAAGAACTGGCCCCCAGCATTGATGCTCTGGTGTGAGAAGAATAGTTTATTCTTAAACAAGGCAGAAAAAGAATTTCCTATAACAGCAATTACACTAAAACAAAAACTCTGTTTATTAGACATCTTGAAGACAAGTTGCACACTGGGAGAAGGTATTTGGGATGCATATAGCTTGCACAGGGTCAGATTATACATACAAAACTCCTACTTACAATTCAATAAAAAGAGAGCAACTCAATAGAAATATGCATTAATGACATAAACAGGTGTTTCACAGAAAAGGATATATATATTCACTAAGTACTCTTTAGGTGCTCAGGATTATAGGAGTGATTTAACTTTGAAAATTACAGTGTCACTTCTGTCTTACTGTATTGGAGGGAACAAATTCAAGGGGAAGGGACACAGACACCACCTCTCCATGGGAAGAACATAAAGATAACATTGTAAGAAAACATGTGGGATCTGAGATATTGTTGTGACCATCTTTGAAAAATACAGTCTGCTACAGCCCACCGTCTAGCTGTAAACATATCCCTCTTATATGCAAAACTCTGGTTCTTTTCCTGAAGATTGCCAGTGTTATTCCACGATGGCCTCAGCTTAAAGTTCAGGATCTCCGTTTAAATCAGGTTCAAATGTGAATGAGACTAGTCAGGTGTGGTCCTCAGGGACCCACTGGAGTCTATTCCTCTTGATCTGAAGAACTGTGAACTACAGGGATAAGTTTTATGCTCCCCACGTGGCCACCATACAATGGTAGGTGCAGAAAGAGGAAGAAAGGAGGCATATAGCAGTCACTGGCCTAGAGCAATTCTAAAATCCATCTGGATTCATATTGCAAGCGTGTTCCAGAATTGGGGCTCAGTTCTACGCTCTGGGAGTTGTTCTGTGTGTCTCTTGGTTCTCTCCTCTGGGCTCTTGGAATTTTGGTTGTACCTTCTGGAGGAAAGGGGTAAGATATTAGGAGTCTGAGAGATCGCAGGATGGGCAGAGTTGCGAGTAGATGATCAGTAAGGCCTCTCTGAGGAAGGGGCATGCCAACAAGACCAAGGTAAGGAAGAAGGCAGCCCAGCGGAGAATGAATGCAGTGCATTCTAGCTGGAGGGAACAGCATGCGCAAAGCTACGATGGAGAAAGTGATTTTAATGAAAATATACAACATGCCAGGTATGATTAAAGGCAGTCCTCACAGCAGTCCTGTGAGGCAGGTACAGTTAGTGCGGGGCTGCAGTTCTCACCCAGGAGGAGGCCATGGAGGCTGCTGCTGTGTGTAAAGGCAAGAATGGCAGGAGGTGGGGCTGGAGCCAGGTGAGGGCCTGGGTCACATTCGCCTCGGCGACCACGGAAAAGGAGCTGGAATCTTATTCTGTGCACCGTGAGGAACTACTGAAGATATTTTATCAGGAGAGTGCATCATATAATGTACACGTAAAAAAACAACACCACCACAGTGATAAACTTTGTCTTTCTAAAAAAATTATATTTTATGATTAGGTTTTATTTTATTTTACTTATATCTTGGTTTTATTTTATAAAACCCACATATTGTTCATTTGGAAAACACAGAAGTAGACAATAAAAATAACCCCTAATCCCGCCCCCTGCAGACAATAGATAATCATTGAGAACCTTGGAATATGGTAACGTTGACATACACGGATAAATCATTGATAAATATTTGTATGATAGTGTAATTGAGAAACATTTGTGTTGTAGTGTGACTGGAATGATCACACTGGGCGCAGGATTTTGTCCACCAGCACCTGAGAAAAATACAGTGTTAGGTGGTAGTTCTGTGCTAAGGTTTTGGCAGAAGAAATGGACATCGGTGGGAGAAAAGGACCAGCAGTGTGGGGTGGCGGCTGGAAAGAAGTCCGCTGTGCTCCCGGGCAGGTAGCCAGGAGAAGGGTCGAGTGGGGCGTGGTTTATTAGGGTGTCATTCTGGAAGGCCGCCTTTGAGCCACATGTGGGCCAGTTTCTCCGAGTGCTTCGAGGATCCAGCACCTCTTCTTCCCCTGCAGGCCTCAGCCCGAGGAACCAGCTCTCCCGTGCTGCTCACAACGTGGAGCGCTTGTCCTGTGCAGCTCCGCCGGCCTCTCGGGTCCTCGTCTCTCCGCCTTTAATGGACCAGAATCCAGGCGTGCGAGGAAGGGCACGTCGTGCGTCTCAGCCTACCTCCCCTGCTCACAGGCATCACAGTGAGTACCCTTTCTACACATCGCCTTCACTCATCCCGCCTGCAGGCCTCTGAGGTAAGTCGCATCACCCTCCTCACTGGCGAGGAAACGGAGCTCAGAGAAGAAGCAATGGCAAGAAAGCAGCAGAGCCAGCTGAATGTCAATGTCAGGCCTCCAATTCCATGTGCTTAACCACTTCTTCGTACAGCCCATGTCCCCTCAAAGCCCTCTGTGTTCGTCCTGGTTTGTTGACGGCAGAAGTTTACGTGCCCTTGGACTCAGGGACTGGGCAGGGCTGGATGTGAGCGCCGGTCAGTGGGGAGGCCAGCCAGCCCTGGAGCTGGGGGTGCTGAGGACGCGTAAACCAGGGGCGAGTGCTTGGAGGGCAGAGCCATCAGGGAGAGAAGGCTGGTCGGGGGGAAGCAGGGCCACCTTCTGCTTTAAGACCAGGGCTGAACGTCTGACTCCTCACACCCAGGGGGTCCCCGCCACAGCAGGACCAGGATGGAGTGGCTCCTCCAAAGCCTGCTGGGAAATCCCCAGGCTGCCAGGCCACCAGCTGCTGCCGCCCCCTCCCTTCCATTGTGGAAAAGTACAGGCGGCGCTGGTGCCCGAAAGCCTCCAGGCAAATGCCTGGCTGCCCTCAGGATCACACTGGCCAGCGCCGACTCACTGTCCTGGGTCCAGGGATGGAGGAAAATAGTTTCCCAAAAAAGCAGTTTAAAAAAACGTGGAAAATATCCACAACCCAAGTGTCTGCACAGACAATGGGGGCGGGAAGTCTTCTACGGGCGCCCAGCTGAGGATTTGAGTTCCTCTGCAAAGAGGCAGGGAAGGAAGGAGACCCTGTCACCGCAGGGCGGTGCATGCACACCTGACACTTTCTGCCCCGATGATGCTGGGAAGTCCCAGCTTCCTCACAGGCAGTGGTTTCCCACGTGGGCAAGTCCTGGTGCTGCACCTGGAACACGCGTGTTCCTCATGGATGCGGGGGCTGCCCCAGCCTTCCAGGGCTAACCTGCCCTCTGTCGGCTGCCCCTCACTTCCTACCTTATGTCCTGGCTCCCCGTTTTACATCGCTCTCATTTGACCCTTGCAGCAAAGGAGGACCTGAGGTGTAGGAGCAGGTACCACTGGGCCTGTTGTACAGAGGCGGGGACTCAGGTTCGGGGAGGGTAGCTGTCTGCCCGGAGCCACTTGGACCTCAGTCTTCTGTGAAGCCAGTGTCCTCACAGCCTCCCCACGACCGTGGACCCTGCCGTGGATATCTGAGAAGCAGGGGGTGCGGGGGTGAGTGCTCTGGAGCCTGCCTTTCTGTGGCCTGTGCCTCGGCCATAGGGGGCCTACTGATAGTGTACAAGAATGAACGCGTGTCCTTGGGCAAGTCACTTCCCCTCCTCGGTGCCTCAGTTTCCCCACCTGCACAATGCAAGTGTGGAGTTGGATGACCTCTGAAGTCTAAGCCCTCCCCCATTCCAAAGTTCTGAGGGGCTAGACTTTCTGAGCAAACCCAGACTTCCTCACCCCTGCCCCGTCACCTTCCTCCCAGCCCATTCGGCCCGTTTCTCTGCACAGACTCTTTGCACCCACCTTGCCCGGGTGAGGCGGGCTGAGCACAGGGCTGGAAGGTGAAGGCCTGCACTTCTCTCTGCGTCTCTGCACAGAGCCTAGGCCAGTTGCCCACACTGTGCAAGCCTCGGTCCCCTGCCTGGCCCAGCCCTGAGTGGGCAGCGCGAGGCTGGGCTTTGGGTCAGAGAGTGAAAGGTGTGGGAGAGTCATGGTCTCAGTGCTGGGGTCGGGGTGTGAGGCTTTCGGCTGAGGGTCAGGGTAAGGGGGCGAGGTTTCTGACCAGGACAAGGGAAATGCCATAACTCAACCACCCTGGGCCAAGTCCTTTGGATCTAGATTGAATGTTTGGGGGAAGGTGCGGTAGTGCATGTCTTTGTTATGGTCCTAGATGGCTGTGTGTCCCTTGATTGCAGTAACGGTGTGGGGTGTAAAAGAGGCTCATTGATTGTGTGAAAGAGCAAGGGGCTCTGACAGATGTCAAGGCGCTGATCCCTGCAGCACCTGGGTGTGCTCAAGGGGCTCCGAGGGCTTGTCACACCCTGTGAGGGCCGAGCATCTTCTGGAGGTTCTGCCGACAGCTGGTCTGGCTTTGCTGGTGCTGGTGGGCGAGGGGGGAGCATGTAGAGCTGCCTTGGCAATGGGAGGACTGGCACTGGGGTACGGGTGGGGCTGTGTTTGTGCTGAACGGCCTGCTTCTGGGTGTGCGGAGAGGGGAGACGGGAGAGGGGAGGGGGGGTGTGGTGGTGTGTCTCCAGGCTTCCCCAGCCCAGCCACCATGTTTGAAATGCGGTTTATTGGATTTACAGTAAAGGTTTATGGGGCTTTCCTGGAAGCTTCTCATTGTGGAAACTCTTGTGCTGGCAGTTCGGTGGCTGGCGTCTGGTTTGCTCGGGAGAGTTTGAGTCAGATGGAAAGTTCCTCTGCCTGGGTCACTCGAGGGGAGCCGGCGGGGGGCCCACTGGGCCTGCCAGGTTCTTGGAGGGGATGGCTTGTCCTGTAGCCTGGTCCCCCATGCGCCCCCACTTGTTTCCTACCTGTCCGCCCTCTGTGGGTTCCACGCGTCTACTCAGGGGAAGTTGTAGTAAGGACTCACCCTGGTTATTCAAGCCCTTTTCATTATTGCCCACTTATTTGAAAAGCATGAGGGTCCGGTCTACTGGGCCCAAACGAGCCAACTCCGCCATGTGCTGATGACAGACAGCGGAACGCACAGCGCACGGGCACGTCTGGCTCGGCCTTCCCCTGGCGTGAGGCGCCTCTCCGCAGCTCCTCTGTCCGGTTTTCCCATCGCCTCCTGGACTCCGCTTTGCAGCCTCCTCCCCACCAGGCTCACAGGCCGACCGCAGGACACCTGGCTTCATGGGGAGGGGGGCGGGGCGTTGGCTCTGGGATCTTTGGAAAGCCCAGAAACCCAGTTTGTGAACGAGGGTGGCTCTGCCCCGCCGAGGCTCTGAAATGGAGCGGACTCCCGTCACCAACCTCCCGTGGCTGTTCGTGAGACGCTGGGGCCGGTGGTGCGGGGCCACGCCTCTCCCGTGGGCCTTTGGTCTAAGCATGTATGTCGCCGCTGTTTTCTCTCTTTAAGGGGCAGGGGTATTTGTAAAGCAGAACACACCACTTGGTATGTGAAGGGAAAGCGTGACAATCCGTTGGGTTGTGAAGGTTTCTGCGGGCACTGGGGTGTGTCCCTGTCTATGAGAGTGTCCCTCCGCGGTGCTGGTGGACGGCCACCTTCCCAGTGGCCCCAGGTGTCCAGGCGTGGTCTGTGCTGCCCGTCACCCGAGAAGCCAGCTGTGCTTTCATGGACGCTCTGAAGGGAGGTTGCCGGGATGACCACTGAGCTTCCTGACCTGAGGAGCCAGGGGAAGCCAGTGGGAGCGGTCAGGTATCAGCTTTTGAGTCCAAGTCCCGATTCTCCCACGCACTTGGTTTCCTTCTGTGCTAAAAGAAGCCAGGACCATCAGGGCAGCTCTGAGGAATGAATGGGGCGATGCCCAGAGAGCACCGGGGACGCGGATGGCGCTCGCTGCTGTTCTGCCTCTTCGTGCCAGGTCACCTGTGTGCTCCGGGTACGGGCTCCACACGGCAAACAACCATGTATTTTAAAGTAAGCAGCCGCGTTGCTCCATTTGATACATGACATATACACGCATGACTGCTCGCATCTTGTTTCGATTTCTCCCCACTGTCTGTTTCTGGCAAGTGTGCCGGCATGGGTGTTTCTGTCCTGGGCGGCAGAGCCCCGGGGGCACCGAGTCACACCAGGCACGGTGATCTGCCTTGCAATGATGAGGCGGACGCTGAGCACCCATCTTAGTCATGATTACATTGGACGTTTGCAGTCACCCTGGGAGGTGGATGGCCATCATTGGGAGACTGCCCGAGGGCACACCTGGAGCAGCACCAGGCCAGGCCCAGAACACGGGCCGGCTTATGGATTGAGCTCGGGACTTCCCAGGATGGCCGCTCTTTGCCTCCCTCCAGCTCTCCCAGACATTCTTCTCTTAACGTGCTCCTGAGCCCTTTTCTGAACTTGGCCTGAGTTCCAGTAACCAAATTAGATGGCTCGTTTTCCATGTGGGCTCTAAGGAACATAATCTAAAAGACAAGGAAACTTTGTCCCAGACCCTCCTGGGCTGCAGGTTCCTGGGGTAGCTGAGGGTTCAGGAACCTGCAGCCCAGGGCCTGGGGGAAGCAGAGCCGTGGGCCCGAGGCCAGAGCAGGGCAGAGGCGCACGGCCATTTGTCCAGGGCCTGCAGGCTGACGGGCTTCGGACAGTGATGGTCAGCCGGTCAGTCTTTTTCCTCCTGAAGTTAATGAAATTGTTCGTTCATGCCTCCAGCCCACATGGCACATTATCCACAGTGCTTTGTCATACGTAGACAGGAAAGGGGAGATCCTCCCTGGCCGTGAGGGTTTGGCAGTCTGGTGGATGAGTCAGCTAATAGTGGAAATAGGCAAATGGCAGCCCCAGAGAAGAATCTAAAGGCTGAGAGAAAGAAAAACACCCGGCAAAACCAGGTTAAATTCTGACTCAGTGCAGGAAGCCGAGAGCCTGCTGTGGAGTCCCAGGTGTGAGTAAGAGCAGCTTGGCCTCGGGTCACCGTGGAGGGGAAGGTGAGACGAGTCTGAGCACACCCAAGGCTCCCACTTGTGCACAGGCTGGCCCTGACAGGACAGGGCACCTGCCCCAAGCGCATCTAACCCTCAGCCCCTCCAGTGACTTGGCCTTTGTTTTGTTTGTTTCTGCTCATCCTTACCCAAGGATATACTTTCATTTACTTTTAGAGAGAGTGGAAGGGAGGGGGAGAGACAGAGAGAAACATCAATGTAAGAGAGACACATCGATTGGTTGCCTCCTGCACTCGCCCCTACCAGGGCTGGGGATCTGTGCCCTTGGCCGGAATCAAACCCAGGACCCTTCAGTCTGCAGGCCAAGCTGACGCTCTATCCACTAAGCCAAAACGATTAGGGCGTGACTTGGCCTTTTTGAAACGATGAGCCAGGCCAGGTGAGATTTCCCTCTAACTGCTCTGAACCAGAAAACCCTAAGAAAATGAGGCAGCTGGACATAGGCCAGCCAGCATTTGAGAGCGGCCAGTGCTCTGACAGACAGGAGCTGTGAGGTGGGGACAAGTTGCAAAGAATATCGGGAGTCAGAGCTGCTCAGTGGTGAGGCCGGGGAGGAAGACATGGAAGGAAGTTAAGTTGTGTGGATGGTGGAAATAGACATGGAAGATGCACAAACTCTGCTATTGAGGGCCAAGGGCTGCTGTGGATCCAGAACCAACCTCTGGGTGCTGCTCCTGCTCCCAGTGCCAGGCTACCTAGCTTCCCCGGGTTCCTGTGTCCACGGACCAGATCTGTCAGGAAACCCCAATGGCCCAGCTGGTGTGGCTCAGTGGTTGAGCATTGACCTATGAACCAGGAGGTCACGGTTCAATTCCTATTAGGGCACACGCCCATGTTGCAGGCTCGATCCTCAGTGTAGGGTGTGCAGGAGGCAGCCGATCAGTGATTCTCTCTCATCATTGATGTTTCTATCTCTCTTTT
>NW_006290034.1:8578767-8586041 GCF_000327345.1 Myotis davidii
TGGAATTTTCAAAGGTACATGCACACACATACGTGCACACATGTGTATCTTAATTTAAACATATTTGCAGACCCAGTTGCAATGTGCAAGTTCTGTGAGTGTGGAGCAGCTGGGCTGTGGAGTGCTGAGCGATGGACCATGGATGGAGCAGCAAGGAAAGCAAACTCTCCCTCCTGGTCAGGGCAGCAGAAATGGCTCATTTTAGTTTCTCTCAGGATGGAGATGTCATTGAAAGTGAAACTATTAACATAGTTCTTTTAATACAGTTAACGTGTCATCTGTACATATCTTTTTGGCACTTTATCACCTAGAGTTTTGTTTATTGCCATTAGAGGTTTGTGTTTATGTTGGGGTGTATTCCTTTCTTTGCCTCCCTGAGCCTGGGACCTGGGGTCAGGAGTCCCTGCTCTGGCATTCAATGCTGTGTGACCTTTGCAAGCAACCAACCTCTCTGAACCTCTATTTCTTCGTCTGTACAGTGGGAACGATGACATCTGACCAGCCTTCCTGAAAGGGCCAGGGGTCAAATGGCAATGTTTGAGTGAGCTTTCTAAACTCTGAGTTCTGTAGCTAAGTGAGGAATTGATATTATTTTCTTGTTAGGACTCTGCTTTATAGTTTTTATTGGCTCTCTCAGAACCCAACCCCAATCAAATCAGCACACGGATGAGCAAATAGGAGGAGCTCACTAAATAACTGTTGAATGCGATCATCGTTTTCATCGCCACAAATTCCTTCTTAATGCCTATCAGGTGCTGAGCAGAGAACGCACTCTCCCTGCAATGCTGAGAGATAAGCTTGGACACACGGCCTCAGGAAGGCATCAGGAAGTTATGTAACCTGCCGGTAGAGACTAAACATCAGGAACACAGAAAGGTTAAGTGCATTTTGGAGGATAGAAAAAGCGACGAGTGAATAATTGTGTTAAGAAAAAATAGCTTGTGGAAACAGCAGTAAGATGTAAGATTCAGATTGAGGCAGGGCGAGGCAGGGGAAATTGCTTTCGTGTGATTAATCTTAAGAAGACCTTACAGAGGAAATGGGTTTTCAGGAGCAGGTAGACTGAGGAAGGGATGGGCGCCGGGAAGAGGTAGTCAGAAAGCATTCCAGACCCATGAGTTAGCTTCTGCAGCGGGACATGCTGAGATGCCTTCAAGGTGGTTCACTCCTTTTGACACCTTTGGATGGCTAGAGGGTGTGCACATGGGTGCACATGTGTTGTGTGTAGATGGCAGAGTGGGGGGAGGGCAAGGGGCAGACAGTACGGGAGGGAGAAAGAAAAGAAGGGAGTTGGTGGGAGAGATGAAGAAAATATGAGATTAATACACTTGAGGTCTGAGATGTTTCAGAGGAACCCTGTAGAGAGAATTTTTTAAAAATATATTTTATTGATTTTTTACAGAGAGGAAGGGAGAGAGATAGAGAGTTAGAAACATCGATGAGAGAGAAATATTGATCAGCTGCCTCCTGCACACCCCCCACTGGCGGTGTGCCCACAACCAAGGTACATGCCCTTGACTGGAATCGAACCTGGGACCCTTCAGTCCATAGGCTGACGCTCTATCCACTGAGCCAAACCAGTTAGGGCTGTGTGGGTATGTTTTTATTCTCATGGATATATACTTAGGAGTGGAATTGCTGGATCATTTGGTAACTCTATGTTCAATCTTTTGAGGAACTGTCCAACTGTTTTCCAGAGCTGCTCTCCCATTTTATGTTCCTGTCAGCAATGTATGAGGATTGCAGTTTCTCCACATTCTTGCTGTCCTTTTTTATTCTACCTATCCTAGCAGGTGTAAAGTTCTTTTTCATTTAGTCTCTCTCTGAGCAGAACTTGGACTTGGGGATATTTTCAGAATCCAATGGAAGAGACCATTAAACTGAGTGCCTGTAAAATCAGAGGTTAGGGGTGAGGACAGAGTAAAGAACCCATGTTCCAACATCCACATGAAATTTACAGACCTCACTGGAAATTAATTGACATTTGGCCCATTGGCCCACCACCTTTTTTCCTTTTAGTTTCTCATGGAAATTGAGTTTTTATTTACTTGTTGCTCATTGAGGAGAACCATCATCGAAACCCCCAAATTCACATTTTTTTCTAGGCCTCAGAGTGAATAATATGACCAGTAAGTGCCCCGTTGGTCCGGACGTCTGAATATGCACATCCCTTGAATCCAGGAAGAGGATCAGGCCTTCCTTCCTTCCAAGCCAATAATCCAGACGTGACCTTATCAGGGCCACTCCCTAGGGGGAGGTGGGAGGCACAGGACTATTTCATCCCATTTCCAGAGGGAGAAACTGAGGCCCTGAGCAGTGAGTTTTAAGGCCCTGATAATGGCTGGCAGCAGAATGGGAACAAACTGGCTGTTTGAGAGTGGCTGACATCCAGTACAGTTAGTGTGTGTGTGTGTGTGTGTGTGTGTGTGTGTTCCTCTGTGGTCCACCTAAATCTTCAAAAGGGACTTCGTAGGTGCAATGCCCTTATCTGTGAGGAGGGAATAATAGTAATACCTACCTCAGACCACTGTTGTGATGGGTCATTGATGTCAGTCATGGATCTAGATCTCAGGACCCAATTTTTGACCCCTAGCAGGACCCATGAGCCACCTGACCACAGTGCCCACTGGCATTGTCATCCAACATAATGTCATCCAACCTGAGCCCACTCTCGCTCGGTTCCCCAGCCCAGTGATGGCACCACGACCCTGGCAGCCTGGACACCAGCTCTTCCAATGTGGGTCTGTGTCCCCTTAGGTTGACTTTCCTCATTCTGTTACCACAGCGGGGAGGAGCCAGCTTTGAGTGCCTTCAGCGTGTTGAGCAATTTTCTAGGCGCTAGGCAGACACTTCTTGATTCTGTATCAGTCTCATGAGGGGTGTTATCAAACCAAGGATTGCATCCCCTAAGAAATTTTGTACCTGGGATAGTCCTGGATGCTGAGTGATAGAAGGAAACGAGAGGGATATTTTCAGAATCCAACTGAAAAGACCATAAAGCTGAGTGTCTGTGAGGCCACACTCCTCTCAGCTCCATCCATATACCCTTCAGTTCATTCCAAGACTTGTAGCCTTGGTCACCCTTGGGCAAGATTGATCACACCCTCCTGGAAGCTTTGTCTTCTGACCTCAGCGTTTCCTTTTAGTTTCTCTGGAGGGCAGCTCTTTTTCTTTCCCTTTGAAATTAGCTTTCCCTAAGGGTCTGCCCTCAGTTCTTTTCTCTTTTTGTGTTGACGGTTCACCTTAAGAGACATCATCCCTTCCAATGTCATAGATTATTTCCAAACCTCAAGTCAGTTTCCAGAGCTGCAGACTAAATAGTCAGTTACCAATTACCTCCCAGAATTTCCCCTTGGTTGTCCCTCAGGCACATCCAATTCTGCATGTTCAGAATTGAACTCACCCTCTTTCCTCCTAATCTGTTCCTTCCCTTTCTTTCTCGTTTGATGAATGATATCACTATCAAGCTCGCCTCCCAAGCCCGGAGCTGGGAATTAGTCTAGACGCCTCTGTTTTCTTTACCTTCCACACCCAATCTGTCACGAGGCCTGCAGAGCCTCCCTCACTCTCTTCCTCCTTGCCATCTCTACATCTCAATCCTCCATTCAGACCCTTGTGTTTTGCTCACAGTTCAGCTTCTGCTCCCATAACCAGAGCAGTCCTTTTAAATCTGTAAAATTGATTTATGGCTCTCTGGCTTCTATCACCTTTAGGACAAGGGCTAACCCCTCCAGGATCAGACCTAATTTACCCCTCTTCAGCTTCCTCTCTGGCAATGACCCCCACCTTCTCTGTCTCTCCCTCCTCCTCCCCGCCCCCCCCGCCCCCTGCAGGTGGGACTAGAACATCTCCACTTTGTGCTAGTCTGTCTGGAAGACCTGGACCCCCCTGATCTGTTTGGTGAACATCTTAGCTTGAGGGTCACCTCTCTTGGGAAGACCTCCGTGGCCCACCACTTCTGCCTCTGCATGGCCACCATCCTTGCTGCATGCACATCTACCGTGGCTTGTCTGACTTCCTCAACCAGCCTGAGACCCTCCTGAGAGATGACCGTATCTTATTTACCTGTCTCCCCAGTGCCTGTCATTGTGGTTAGCGTGTAGTGGTAACTGCACCAGTCTTTGTTGAATGAATGATGAAGGAAGACAATGGAACATTTAAATCCACGCTGATATACACAGACCCCAAGGAGGGAGCTCGTGCTCCTCCCGCTAGAGGGCACTCTCGCCGTGTGCTTCACTGGCGGCCGAGTGATGAGGGCTTCACCTCAGACAGTTCTCATTGTCAGCTACATACACCCTTGTCCGGCAGAGCTGAGTGTGCCTTGTGAGCTGTGCTACCCCGAGGCCCGTAGGCCTGGGCCAGTCCTCTTACCAGGCTCCTGTCATGCCCTTCAGTTGTATCCTGTACTTCTCCCTTTACCCTCCCTCCCTCTCCTCAGGCTCCCCTTGCCACAACCTTCACCTGTAGCAAACTTGATCGTTCCCTACTTCCTCTGGTGGTAGCCAATGAAATAATTTCTTAAAGCCAACCAGCATTTCTTTCTTTTTCCTGTAACTGATTTTTTTTTTCGGTGACATTGGTTAATAAAATTATGTAGGATTCGAAAATAATTTTTTTTAAAGCCAACCAGCATTTTTTTCTTTTTCCTGTAACTGATTTTTTTTTCCGGTGACATTGGTTAATAAAATTATGTAGGTTTCGACGGCTCTAGATCAGCCGTGGGCAAACTACGGCCCGCGGGCCGGATCCGGCCCGTTTGAAATGAATAAAACTAAAAAAAAAAAAAGACCGTACCCTTTTATGTAATGATGTTTACTTTGAATTTATATTAGTTCACACAAACACTCCATCCATGCTTTTGTTCCGGCCCTCTGGTCCAGTTTAAGAACCCATTGTGGCCCTCGAGTCAAAAAGTTTGCCCACCCCTGCTCTAGATAATGAATTCCTGGCAACTCAGTAATCTCGAACCCGAGGGCTCTAGATAACATGCCTAAGTTTAACCCAGGTTCCTCATTCCAGACCCGAGGGCTCTAGATAATGTGTTTGACCCTGAGACCCCAAACTATAATTAACATGCTTAATTTTGCTTGTGTAATCTGCTTTTTGCGAGCCAGGTTCCTCGTTCCAAACCCTGGGATGTAATCAATACCTTTTAAGTTTTGCCTATATAAACCTGAAGTTTGGACCATCTGATCACTATGAGATTTGGGGAATGGCCCCTTATAGTCCCGGATTGCAATACATGTGACTCTTTAATTCGACTTCTTGAGGCGTCCTTCTGTGATTCGCGGGGTACATTACAACACTGGTGGTGGGCACATGTTGGTGGCATGGGCGGGGCTGCCCTCAGAGCCCCCAGATCACACACATGGTGGCCTGTGGGTGCCCCGCTCAGACTGATGTGCTGGGGCAGTGCCTCTCACAGACTCAGTGGACACACAGCGGGAGTGCCCATGTCTGGAAGCTAGTGTCCAGTTCTGAACTGGGCTGTTCTTTTTAAGGAAGATGTTGTAAAAGTAATGCATTCTTCAGCTTCATTAATGCAGTTTCTTCTTTATGGCAAGTTCCTCAGTGCTCTGTGTTGTAAAAATACACCAGAATGATTGTGTGCAGTTAGGAGCACCTCCTTCTAAAGACAACGAGCATTATCCCAGGGTAACATCAAAAGAGGGTGACCAGAATGGTGGGGGGGTGCTCTGGGAACTGGGCCATTTGAGGGTCAGATAAAGAAACGGGGGCTGTGAAGACTGGGGCAGAAAAGATGTAGGGTAAGTGTGATGGCTGCTTGTCACGTGGTGCTTCTGTTTCCGCCAACATAGACCAGAAGAGTAAAAACACTAAGTATTTTCAGTACCACAGAAGCTCCTGGGCCGCCTTTTGTGACTATACCATTGATTGTGATCTTACTGGTTATTGAAGTGCATTCTTCTATACCTGGGAAACAGGACAGCACAATTGTAGTGCAGAATCTGGGGAGTGGGGTCAGAGAGAAAACAACAAAAACAAAGCCCTGTGCCTCTCTTTAAAGCTCCCAGTTATCTTTTCCCTAAATTTAAGGTCCAGGGGAAATGGTCACCTCCTGCCTGAAGCAGTCTGTTACCTGAACGCCCTGCTGGGCAGAACCAATGGTGTTTTCTCTGTTTGCGGGGCACCTAATTAATTAGCAGGTTTACCATCCCCCTGCCCCGCCAGTCTTCAAGCTCCTGGAAGGAGGGGGGGCGGTTCTGCCTGGATCTTGGTGATAGCTCCAGTGCCTAGCATGGTACCTGGCACAGGGTGGAAGTCCACAGAATGTTTGTTGAGTGACTACATGAGTGCAATCAGGAGTCTGACCCCGCGTCCCTCTGTGGGGCTCCTCTGGGAGGTTCCTGGGGCTCTCACAGAAGCACAGGGCTTTCTTCCTTACGGCGGCTGATGCTGAGGTCCCAAGCAGAAATGCGTTGGGGGCTGGGAAGCTTTCTGTGTGTTTCTCTTTTTCTAAGGCAAAGTGAAGTCGGTGGCGCTGGGTGCATTGCTTCTTCGTAAGTCCTCTGTGTTACCCCGGCCCTAGGAAATTTAATTTCCCTTGGACACCTTCAGCCTGGCAGATCTTATTTTTTTTTTTAATTACTAAGAGGTAACACTGTTCTGAAAGTTTAGATTTGTTTTGGGTTTTTTTGGGAAGAAAAATTCCCTTGCTTTAGAAAAAATGTTTTCCTCTCCCTCTTAAATTCCACGCTTGTTTAATCTTGTTGAAACAATTAAATTCACCTCAAGGAAGCTAAAAATGGAATCACTTTGAGGAGGGGGCCGGGGCCAGCACTCCTGCACAGCCAGCTTTTCTTCTCTCTTCAAGAAAAGCCTTTCCCATCCCCGCTCTTCTGCCAACTGATTAACACCTTGTGATGAAGCCAGGCCAGCTCTTCCCAGCGGAGAGCACTTGTTCTTTGTGTAAGGGAGAACTTTTTACCTTTTTTTAATTTTTGCATTTGATTAAAACTCTTGGATCCGATCCAGGCAAAGCTGTAAGAGGGCGAGCCGCATGTGAGGGAGCTCTGGGCTCTCTGAGGAAGGAGCAGGGTTTGCTCTGGGCGGGGAAAGACCCTGTTTGGTTGTAGGTGTGCAGACACCTCTTCGCTCTGGCCTCACTGTTGCGGAGCCCTAGCCCCTGGGGCTGTTGGCGCTGTTGTCAGTTGGCGGCTCTGGTCGGGAGCTTGCACGCTGCCCTGCAGCCCAGCGGCTTCAGCAGGGAACAGAGCATCTTCCTGCCCCTCAGCGAGGTCTGAGGCTGA
>NW_006290034.1:8586888-8599758 GCF_000327345.1 Myotis davidii
GTTTCTCTTTTTTAAGGCAAAGTGAAGTCGGGGGGGCTGGGGGCATTGCTTTTTCGTAAGTCCTCTTTGTTCCCCGGGCCCTAGAAATTTTATTTTCCCTTGGAAACCTTCAGCCTGGCAGATCTTATTTTTTTTTTTAATTACTAAGAGGTAACACTGTTCTGAAAGTTTAGATTTGTTTTGGGTTTTTTTGGGAAGAAAAATTCCCTTGCTTTAGAAAAAATGTTTTCCTCTCCCTCTTAAATTCCACGCTTGTTTAATCTTGTTGAAACAATTAAATTCACCTCAAGGAAGCTAAAAATGGAATCACTTTGGGGAGGGGGCCGGGGCCAGCACTCCTGCCCAGCCAGCTTTTCTTCTCTCTTCAAGAAAAGCCTTTCCCATCCCCGCTCTTCTGCCAACTGATTAACACCTTGTGATGAAGCCAGGCCAGCTCTTCCCAGCGGAGAGCACTTGTTCTTTGTGTAAGGGAGAACTTTTTACCTTTTTTTAATTTTTGCATTTGATTAAAACTCTTGGATCCGATCCAGGCAAAGCTGTAAGAGGGCGAGCCGCATGTGAGGGAGCTCTGGGCTCTCTGAGGAAGGAGCAGGGTTTGCTCTGGGCGGGGAAAGACCCTGTTTGGTTGTAGGTGTGCAGACACCTCTTCGCTCTGGCCTCACTGTTGCGGAGCCCTAGCCCCTGGGGCTGTTGGCGCTGTTGTCAGTTGGCGGCTCTGGTCGGGAGCTTGCACGCTGCCCTGCAGCCCAGCGGCTTCAGCAGGGACAGAGCATCTTCCTGCAGCTCAGGGAGGTCTGAGGCAGAGAAGCTGTGCGGTGCAGCCCCCCGGGGCAGCTGAAACGGGAGAGAGTGATTGCAGGGGAGGGGAGAGGAAGGCATTCCCGGATCATCTCGCAACTGTAGTGACCTGGCTGGCATATTTAAAACGGATGTTCCATTTTCCAACAAAATAAGACCCGAAGCAGGGAGGCATGGAACAGACTGACGTACCTCGATGTGGGGGTGTGTGTGTGTGTCCGGGGGAGGACAAGAAGAGATAAACCAAAGAACTTATGTACTACAAGCACAGCCCATGGACGCAGGCCATAGGGTAGCAAAGACCTGGGAATGGGGTGGGTAGGGGCTGGGAGGAGGGGGGAAAGGAAGGGGAAATGGGAGATAGCTGTAATACTATCAGCAATAAAAAATATATTAAAAAGATAAAATGGATGTTCAGTTAGTCTTGGTAATAACAGCCACTGACATGCCAGGCATATTACATACATGATCATGTGTAGTCCTCAGAATGCTCCCTCGGGGGGTGTTTCCTATTATTCCCATTTTTCTGATGTGGAACCGGAAGCTTGGAGAGGGTGAGAACCAGGCTTGGCTCACAAGCCCTTGTCATGGAGTCTACCCAGGTGCGGGGGCTGGGCCTTGAGGGTAGTGAGGGTTTTTCCAGGATGCCATAAAGTATGATCTATTGGATTCCCTCAAATGAGCAAGGAGCAACTCCCCCCGCAAACAAATGATCAGATTAAACCGCACACACAAGCACCCGGGCCAGGAGAGAGGAAGCTGCTGAAGGAAGAGTGCTTGTTTCTGATTTTTCTCATTCACAGTTCCTGCTCATTCATTTCGTTTGTCTTATGCTGGCTCTGGCTAACAGACAAGTGGTAACAGGCACCCGGGACAGAACAAAAATTTATGGGTGACATGCCTACAGTTGAGAAAAGTCTATATGTTCACAGTTTTTAGTGCATCGGGAAGCCAGCTAATTTTTTATTTAAGCTGTACAACACCCCCAGGCATGCTGCCAGAGCGGCAGCCTTCACAGAGGCATCCGTTCTGAGCCACGCTGAGTGAGCATAGATGACGGGCACAGGTGTGCGTGGGGTAAGGCTCACCCCAAAGTATGATCTGTTCCTTTGAGCTTGAAAGATGCTTCTGACCATTTTACAGGCAGACCATTCCCCTTCCACGTCCTCCTGGCCTACGTTACTGCAGAATGACTTGAAAAGCTCAAGTAAACGGATGGGCCTGTGAAGTTGGCCTGAGTGTGCGGTGGGGAAGGTGCTGTGTGCTTGGAATTTTAGAAACAGCTCGAGATAATGCTGTTAGGTGGACCACTGCCCTCCAGAAATCACCTCGTTAATTATCCTCTTTTCAGAAAGTCCTCCGACAGGCGCAGACTCACAGACCCTCATTTTCCCCAACCTGCACAGTTTCTTCCTGAGAGAGCACTCTGGCGCATCTTCCCGTGAGCCTTCCTCGCGGAGCCTGAAGGTGTGGACACTACAATTCCCAGAGTTCAGAGGGTCCAGCTCGCTCTGCCTCCGCTGCAGCTGCACCGAGTAACTGTTATTGTTATGCACGAGGTCAGCTCTGTTAAAATCTCACGAGGACCTCTGGATGGGAAGGGTGGGAGAATGGGTGGGACAGAGGAATGATGCCAAGGCCACAGCAACGCCAATATATTTTTCCCACTCACCTCGATTTCTAGTCTCTGCAGTGAACAGGGACTGGGCCCCAGGTGATAAGATGCTAATGTAATGCTTGTGCTGCACTTTGCGTTTGTAAAAGAGAACCTGTATTAGACAAAAACAACAACGGTAGAATATGCTTATGGTTTGGGGTGGAGGCCTCAGGAACTCGGGGTGGAGAGCACGTGGAGTACATCCATAGCTCTGTATAACGCCCTCTGAACTGATTGGGTTCAGATGAGAAATATTTTTCACCAGAATTCCCATTACTGGGCGTGGTGGGGTCTGGTAGGGGCTCTTACCGGAGGGGCTGCCCTTGGAGCTGCCATGGTGGGAAATCTCCATGCAGCTCTAAGCCAAGGAATGGTTGAAGAGGTTTACATTGTTTGTTGTAGTCTGTTACACAGAAGGTGTGAGAGGTCAAATAGGAAACGCTCAGCAGTACGCAGGAGGAGACCGGCTCACGTCATAGGCCATAAGAATGTCAGATTCAAGTTCACAGCCACACGGCCCTCACTATTCTGGTATCCGTGATGGATGCTTTTGGTGAACTTATGGCAGGTTTGGATGACTCGGGAGACTATGCACGATGAACTCCAGGGTACTGATGACTGTTTGTGTAAACTGCGTTGGTGTGGGGGAGCAGTGTCCAAAGCCCCCGCCCTTCCAGGGTTGGGGCTGGGCACCCTGTTCATGATCGGATCAACCACCGTATGATTGCATTTGTGTTCTGGAAAAGAGGGAGCCAGAGGTTTTTCCAGAGGGCTCTGTCTCTGGGTTTTCCTGCTCCTCTGTGGTTTGGCTTCCCACGTGGGTGGCCTTAGTGGTCTGCTGTTTCTATCCAGTTTCCTTGTTTCTATTTCGATCATCATTGCCACCAGTCATTGTTGCATGTTCTGGTGGAAATGTTACAAATATTTAAAATGAGATTGAGTTAGAGGTTTATCAAAGAGAGAGTCTTGCTGCATTTCGGGAGCAGTTCTAACATATGCAGCGCATTTACAAAGCCAGAGACTATTTTAAGGCGGCCTCTCCTTTGTGACATGAATCTTTTTTTTTTTTTTAAACGCAGTTTTGTTTTATAAAACGCAGTTTCCCAGGAGCCTGGACGACAAGGGCGTTGGGACTTGGGGCTGAGGGAGGAGGCAACAACGAGAAAATGGGCAACTAATGGGGGAAGGTGTTCAGATAGATGAGGCAGCAACTGTCAGCATGATCAGAAAATAAACATCAGGTGCACACGTAAGCCACTAAGAGAAACATGGGGATGACTGATATGCCCAGTGTTTCTCATCTTACAAAAAATGGGGCATTTGGAATGAAGGGTGGGAAGAATGCTGGCTGAGTAAAAGAGCAAAGGCTGGGGTCGTCTGTGTGGGCTGCTGGTCTTGTCCTATTCATTTTTCTATTTTTTCTGCCTTTGCCGGTTGTTGGTCTAGTAGTTTCTAGTTCAAATAATCCAGAGCCACAGGAGAATTGTAGCAGAGACATGTGCTCATTCTGGAAAGACAGGCTCTACCTCCAGAGCTTAAACCAGCCCCTCTCTGCAGACTCTGACCTTGACTCCCACCTGAGTCCCACCTATGCATTTCACCCTGTTTGTTCTACTCCCAATGTGTGTCCAATTGGTACCCCACATTTGATATGTGTAAAATATAATTTTCTATCATTCCTCCCCCCCACCCCCTCCTGACATCAAATTTTACTCTCTAATGCATCCCACATTTTTTCCTCTGCTTTCCATTCCCATCACCACCACCACAATCCTCTCTCAGGACTAAATTACGTCATGACGAGTGTAATAGCACAGCCATTTTCCCCGTCACCCTGACCCACATTCTCTCTTCTCTCAAGTCCTGATGCTAGAATGGCCTCCCATTTGGAGCCAAACTTAATAAATATTGCCTGAGTGCTTAATATGTGCACAAGGCCCGTCACTTATCGGCCCCAATAAATGTGTCTTGAATTACACCAAATTGAAATACTTTTAAGATGCATGCAGTCCCTTTCAGGAAGACAAATGCAAAGTCATAAAACAGAACGAGAGGTTGGAGAGGAACGTTCCAGGCAGCATGAGTAGCAGACTGTGGATTGATGGAAGATGCAGGAGCCATTGCTAGTTTGTGAAAGGCGAGTCAAGGGCAATCCTGTTCTTACTAGTTAAGGACTCCGGGAAAGTCAGTAACTATCTCTGGGCCAGTGTTTTCTTATTTTCAGGGTGATAGTTAAAAGAGTAGGTCATCACCAAGGTCCCTCCTAGGGGATAATTCTTCGGTCATTTCTTCGACTCCTCATAATTTTTCCTGTCTATCCAAGGGCTTAGACTTAAGGTGATGATTGCTGACTTAGCTCTAAAATAAAGAACTCAGCAACTTATTTGTAAATATGGGTCCTTGAGACGATAAACACCACACTGGCCTGCTGGTTTATGCTGAGTCAACAGACAGGCTGTTAGTGGGCACTGCCACTGTTCCTGCTTCGCCATGATGGTGCTGTCCACCCAGGTGGTATGTCTGCAAGTTCCCCAACCTGACCTGACACCTAGTCACCACCCTCCTGTCCCAGTAAGAGTCCATCTCACTCTATGTCCTTGCTTCCAGTGGTCTGAGCAGTGCTTCCAAAGGCCCAGGCATGACACCGCTCTGGGCCATGAGCTAGAGGCCGGGACCCTGGCTAGTCAAGGGCACCACACTGTGTGGGATGCAAGGGAGGCTGCTTCTCCGTGAACACGGCTTCAGGAAAGCTGGTTCCAGAGTATAATGAACTCAATTAACTCAAATGCCAGGAGAGGGACTGTGAGATCAAAACAACCCCAACTTTAAATATTACTTAGCGTTTTTGTTTTGTTTTAAACTGGCTAATGTCAAGTACATGGTCTAATTTCCCTGAGCTATTAAATTCCAAAATATTAGTTTTGAGGAGCGGCACAATGGGCCTGGAAATGATCTCAGGAAAAGTATATCATATGCCTTTTCATTCTTCCCAAACCTGAAAAGACTTACTGTCTTGGTTAACCTAAGAAGTCTAGGAAAGGATTAATCTGGGTCCAAGGGTAAGATTAATAGAAGGAAATAATTTGTCATATGCGTTCTTTGCTCTCCCAGCCGAGCTAATTTGCTGTCAGCATCCTCTCTCTCTGCGCATCTTTTGATTCCTTCGCTTCTCTCAGGGTTTGACTCTTGCTTGTGATGACCTTTACCCTCTCTCCACAGAACTGTGTCATTGGGGTCCTTCCGAACGCATTCCTTATGGAACGTCATCACGATCAAGACGTCCCCTGAGAGGGTCACATGGGTGAGAGTGGGCAGGACTCCTCACCCCTGTGCCTCATTATGATTTTAATCTTTGAAACGAGAGGATGGAACATGAAGGGCCTGTCTAGCCCTAAGATCTACGGCCCAAGATGTGAAATCCTGTGTGCATTTACCTCCTCTGTACGGACCAGCCCGCAGATCCAGCTAGAAGGAGGACAGAGAGAGACCCGTGGTTCTGTTTAAATGGAAATAAAACATAGAGAGCACATTTCATCACCCTTGGCAAAGCCACTTTTCCTCCTCTTCAGGCTAATGTTATCTCCACTCTTCCTGACATCCGCCCTGTACTGACAGGGCCATTTTTTATCCTTTCTGCTCCCGTGGACCCCCTCCCCCATTTAAGGTCATCCTAGTCTGAATCCTGTTAAGTTGAAACATATGAAATGGGCTTTTTTTTTCTTCTTGATATGACAGAAATGGTCTAATATTGGCACTTTCATACGGTCAACCTAATACAAAAGCTTTGTTGAAGTCCTAGCCGGTCTGGCTCAGTGGATAGAGCAGTGGCCTGCAGGCCAAAGGGTCCTGGATTTGATTCTGGTCAAGGCCACATACCTGGGTTGCAGGCTCCTCCTCGGCCTGGGCCCTGGTGGGGCACATGCAGGAGGCAATCAATCGATGTGTTTCTCTCACATCATTGTTTCTCTCTGTCTTTCCCTCTCTCTTCCGCTCTCTCTAAAAAAATCAATGAAAATACATCCTCCGGTGAAGATTTAAAAAAAAAAAAAAGCTTTGTCGAAGCTGTGTCCTCAGTCTTGCCTCTCCTGCCACCCCCAGCCTTTATCATATGCCTTTGCCCAGCTGACCAACTTCTGTTCCTCTTTCGAGGCCTTGCTGCCAGCTGAGCTCTATCTCCGCAGCTTCTGATCACCTGGACTCACAGTATTCATGTGCTCCACACGCTTCCCTCTTCGCCATGAGGTCAGGGTACCGGCAGGAAATGGATGGCACATCCACGTGGGGACATTAAGGAGGGGTTAATGAGCAGTAGGATCGTTTTACAAAGATGTGAGGAGGATGAAGGGATTAAAGCACCTGGGGCTGGTGACAGCAGGGAGCCATTACCCACCCTCGGCCCCAAGAGCAAAGGCAAGGAGGGATTGCTACAACCCGAGAGCCATGCGGGACCCCAGGGGCGGCCTGCATTTAGGGACTGTGCCTTTCAGGGGAGAAATGCAGCCGTTTCCAACCTTCAGGCCAGCAGGGAGGAAGCCAGGGGATAGGTACTCTGCTCTTTCTCTCTTCCTGTCCAGCCATCTCTGCTTCTGCCTCCTATTTGTCAACCCAGCCAGAGGCCAGAAGGCAAGGAGCTTGTCCTCACGGGTCAGCTTCCTGGGCGTAGAGCAGGGTGGAGGGGCATCTTCTCAGCTCAGAGACGCTTCTGGGTCAGGAACGGCCCAGAGAAGTGTGGGGTGTACCCTGCTGCTGACTGCTGTTTCCCATAAATCCATTTGCATCTTGAGGGAGGAGGAAAATCTGGTAGAATTAGATAGTTTATTCTTTGTGAGGGAGGTCAGGGTGAATATCTCAAGGGAGATAATTCACATCCATTATTTCTTTTTCGTTAGACAATATTCCTAAAACAAAGCACACAACAGTAATGTAATAGATGCCTGATATACCTACCACTAGATTTAAACGATGGTTAATATTTTACCATATTTGTTTCAGATACTTATTTAAAGAAAAAAAAATACTAGGGATTCAGTGATGGCCATCTCCCCCAAATCCCATGATCCTCCCTGCCTGTGAGTAACCACTTTCCTGCCGTGCGCCGCTTCTCCATGATCTCGTTACATTCCTACGCCACATGCGTTGTATGCTTAAATATACGTCAGCGGCATCCTGCTGCACATATTATTTGCAACTTGTTTCTCCTCGGCTGTCTGTTTTTGAGATTTATCCATGTTAATAAGTTAGAGCTAGTTCGTTCATTCTAACAACTGCTCATCGTGTGGCGACTCCATAATTTACTTGCCCATGCCTACGGTGATGGGTATTTAGTTTTTTTTCCTTTTTTCTTTCTGGCGATTACAAATAATGCTACTAGTACATTAAACACCTGTGGACCTGTGCACTGTGCAGGAGCACCTCTGCGCTAGGTACCTGGATGTGCAGTTGCTCGTCCCAGGGCATTTGCATCTTTGACTTTACCAGCAGTGCTGCGTTATCCTCCAAATTGGGCCCATCACGTTACCAAGTTGGAGCAGCAGGTGGCATGTGCAGATGGTCACGAGTCCTCCCTCAGCCTGGGCCTGCGTAGCAATGCGAGACTCTCCTTCTCGGCCCCCTCCTGCTATCTATAACCGTGGTCCCAAAGGGAGGGAGAGAAAGGTCCTTGTTTGCCTGTGACAGCTTGTGATTTCCCTTGGAGAGCCCTTTGGGAGGAGAAAGTTTGCTTTAAGTGCGCAGGGATGAGAGGGGTGCTGAGAGAGTAACAGCGGGAACTAGTTTTTGAGTCCTTACTACATGACAGGCGCTTTTATTTAATTAATTATTTTTCACTTTTTAATTAAGAAATATGCATATGCAGAAATCTTATCACATAAAAATTATATACATAAGCAATATATATAAATTATATACATATATAATATGTATATATATGTGTGTATATATATATATATATATATATATGCTCAATAAGTTATAACAAAGCAAATACCTGTGTAACCCCCATCCCAGGCCAAGAAGAGAATACTGCTACCACCTCTTTCATGCCCACTCCTCAAAGTTACCATTATTTGATTTCTAATGCTATAGTTTAGTTTTGCCTGTTTTTGAAGGTTATCTAACTAGGACTATTTGGTAATTTTTCTTTTGCGTCTGGTTTCTGTGGTTCATTCATGTTGTTAAATGTACCTAAAGTTTATCAAGTTCATTGCTGTATAGTGTTACATTGTATACATAACCATAATTTATTTACACATGGTGGCCATTTGGGTTGTTTTCGGTTTTGGCTACCACCAAGGAGGTTACTATGAACCTATGAACATTCTTGACCAAGTCTCTTGGTGCCCATATGCATGCATTTTTGTTGGGTATGTGCCTGGGTTTACAAGATATGATTTCACTTACATGTGGAGTCTAAAAAACAAAATAAACGAACAAGCAAAAAAACTAACTCACAGATAGAGTACAAAACGATGTTCGCCAGAAGGGGAGGGGAGAAGGTGGGGGTGGGTGAAAAAGATGAAAAAGATTAAGCTGTACATTTTGCCAGTTATAAAAAACAGTCATGGGGAAGTCCAGCATAAGGGACAGAGTCAATAATCTATATCTATAAAAGCTTAAGCAACCATTACGACCGGATGACCTGCCGGTAGCTATGACATGCACTGACCACCAGGGGCAGATGCTCAATGCAGGAGCTGCCCCCTAGTGGTCAGTGCGATCCTATAGCCAACCTCCCGTGGCTGGCCAATCTCCTGCAGTCTCTCCCCGTGACCAGCCGGCCCCGATAGGCCCGAATGGCCCCAATTGCCAGCCAGGCCAAGGGACCCCACCCATGCATGAATTCGTGCACTGGGCCTCTAGTATTGTAATAACTATGTATGGAGCCAGATGGGTACTAGGTTACTGGAGGGATCACTGCGTAAGTTATATAAATGTCTAATCACTATGTTGCACACTTGAAACTAGTATAATATTGTATGTCAATGGTAATTGAAAAATAAATTTTAAAAAATACTTAATGTCAAACTATTTTACAGACTATCTGTACCAATTTATGCAACCGCCAGCAGTGTATGAGAAATTCTGTTGTTCCAGATCTTTATCAACATTCATTATTTCTAGTTTTAAGCATTTCAGCCACGTGGATGGAAACGTAGCGCCAGCTATCACTGTGGTTTTATTTGGCCCACTTCCCTGCAGCGTTACCTGGGTCTCAAACCAAGGATGCCTGTGTGTGTGGATTTCTGAAACTGCTCTTTTATTCCATTGGCCTGTTTGTTTATCTTTGCACAAAACCCACTCTCTTACTTTTTGTGGTTTTCGAATAGATTTGGTATTGGGACAAAAACTTCTCCCCAGTCGTCAGAGGGTCTTGGTGGTCCTTGGCTTTGAGCTTCCATACATATTTTAGAATTAGCATACTAATTTCCACCACAAAAAAAAGCCTATTGGAATTTTTATTGGGACTGTGTGGAATTTGTAGGTCAGTTCCAGAGAACTGAAAACTTTACAGTGTTGGTTCTTCCAAACTATGGTCACGACTGTCCTTCCATGTGGTCTCACGTTTTTGTATCTTTTCTCTCCCCGTTCCTTTGCCTTGAATGCCCTACAAATCCCATTCATCACCTGGCTCGCTCTTAGTCTCTGCAAACTCTTACTCATCCTTTAAGGCTCACCTTGCTCAACTTCCTTACCCTGAGGCAGGGTTAATTACATCCTCCTTTTATACCACTATTACATAGTTTATTTCATTGCCTTCTAGCTAACTCAGAGCTTAGATACAGACTGCCCTCCCAGCACCTAGCACAGTGCTAAATACATATGTATTAAACAATGAATAAAAGTATTTAAAATATACAGTGTAGCATTATATGACTCTTCATAAAATACCCGTAAAGGGTATTTTTATTTTTCCTGGTAATATATTGTGAAAAAGTAAACAGAGTCCTGGCCAGGGTAATCAGATTTCCTGCATTTGGAAATGGAAAGAAGTTTCCATGTCTGTTTTTCATCCCCTTTCTTTCACATACAGTTTGGGGATGTGAGTTAGGACATCTATTAGGTTATCCCGATTTTCCAACATGTGAGATGGAACTAAATGACCTCAGGGGTTTCCATCAGAGAAGTAAGTGGTGGTGAGAGAGAGAGTAATCCCCAGGGAGGCCGGAGGGCAGGCGAAAGTCCCGCTTTCACTTCATTCATGTGACTGAAGTTCTTTCACAATCCGTGGATGTGTGTGTGGCAACACTTGGAGTAGTTTAAAACCATAGCCATGGAATGACCTAGACATGATTCACTGGTGGTTGTCAGCGCATCTTCCCTAACAACTCTATGAGTAAGCTATCTGGGCCTGAGTGCTTTGTCCTGCCTCGAGAATGCAAACAGGATGCTCCAGAATAGAATCTACTTTACGTCCAATTGGATAAAGATTTCTCAGACATTTGGGAAGAGACATGGAGAAAATTTTCAGCCCTTATTGCACATTAATCCCAAGAATTTCATTTCATGGAATGTCCACTATTTCAAAACATTTCCCCGCAGGGAATCCTATCAATGGCTGGGAAGTCTCCAGAGGTTAACTGATAAGAGCTGGAGTTCTTTCCTTCTTTTTTAAAAGCTGAATTCCAGGAACTAAAGAACTTGATTCCTAGACCTGGTTTATGGTTTCATGTGTTCAGGCTCTTAGAATGTTGGAACTGGAAGGACTCGAAGGAACATCTGGTTCAGCCCCCTCCCTTTGCAAATGGTGTCAGGGAGGTCAATGACTTTTTAAGGTCACATAACTTGTGGGGGGTGGAGCTGGGACAGGGACCCAGGTCTCCAAACTCTTGGCCTAGGGGTATTTTCTCTGCATAAAAACTAGCAATAGGCAATTTCCTATAGGAGAGGAATGGAGAAGTTTTAAAGGATATATACGGGACTTGAAGCCCTCTATGCGTATGGACATGTCCCACTGCTCTCCTGAGACCTGAACCTCACTCCAGGCCAGCTCTCAGAGGCAGCCCTGCAGGAAGCTGACATGTCAGCCCTCATCCCAGACTTGCTTGTAGAGGAGCTGCAGATGTTGGTGTTGATGACTGATCAGTATTCCACTGAGCTGAACTGGTATCTGCTCTGCCCTCCCATTATTATCAGGAATCTCTAGCCCATCTTCAACCTCCAGCCTCCTCGGGCACTGCCTCCTGCCCTCCTGTGAGCCAGCCCTCCCTCCTCTCTTTCTCTCCAGTTCAGCCCCACCCCACCCAGGTTACTTTGCTTCCTTGTATGGGACTCCTACTGGGCGCGGCAGAGCGCTGGTTCTACTGAGAAGACTCCTCTCCGCCTTTCCCTAAACACTTCTTTCTGACTCCTTCTCACAACAGAAATGTGTCTTCGCCCTGGATACTGTCCCTGGAACTTTCTCCACCAGAGACTTTCCTTCTCCCACTCCCAGTGGCTCATGGGGTGAGGAGTGTGAAGAGAGTGATCTCCTTCATTTCCCTCCAAATTATGCTTATTAGTCATCTTCTGGCCCTTTCCACCCTTTTACTGTTACTTTAAAAGTTCTTACTGGCTCACCAAAGTTTCCTTATGGAGTCTATTTCTTCTTCAAATCCTTTCTTCTCTCTTTAAACCTTGACCAATTGTTCCACTTCCACAGGCCTTGTAGATGGCTCCATCTCCCTCAAACAGTTTCCTTCTTCCTATCTCAAACTTTCTACATATCTTTCTCCATACTTTTCTTCTTCCTTGACATTTCAGAGAAAGTTAAATCTTCAAGGCCAGTATCCCCATGGTTTTTGGATTCTTGCCCATCTACCTGCTCTAGGACATCAAGATCCGCATCTCTGAGTTGCATCTCTTGGTAGTTCCTTCTACTGGAACCTTTCCTCCCCCACCTGCACCAGAACCATCTAAGGTATTTAAAAATGCAATTTCTTGGGCCTTTCCCCAAAGAGTGCTGTCCAGTTAGTTTTGTATTCCCAGTGTCTAAATAAAATTCTTAGGGTCTGTGCCCACAACCTGCATTTTGACAGACTCCAAGGTAATTCTTAAGAACAATTCATTTAAAACTAGAATCACGTTCAGGCCTCCCTTATCAAAACTAACCACCCTGTGTTAGCTACTCATTGCTGTGTAACAAATTATCCCCAAATGTAGTGGCTAAAACAGCATTTCTTTCTCGCAGATGTCTCTAGGTCTGGAATGAGGACATGGCTTCGCTGAGCCCTCTGCTTTGGGGTCTCTCACAGGCTCCAGGTGTTGGCTAGGCTGCTGTCCATGTCAAGGCTCAGCCAGGGAAGGCTCTGCTCCTCATAGGCTGTTGGTCTGAGGGCCTTAGTTCCTTGTTGGCTGTTGGCTGGAGGGCACCCCCAATTCCTTGCCATGTGGGCCTCTTCATGAGGCAGCTCAACATGGCAACTTGCTTCATCTGGAGA
>NW_006290034.1:8599778-8612558 GCF_000327345.1 Myotis davidii
ACATCCCCTCACTTTTGCTGTATTCTGTCAGATAGAAGTGAATCACAATCCAGCACATGTACAAGGGAAGGGGGTTAAACAAGGCTGTGGATATAAGAAGGGGACTTATTGGGAGCCTATTAGAAGCTGACTGCCATCTACCCCAACCTCAAAGCCTTTCCCTTTAACCTGCTGCTACCCATTTAAGGTGCCAACCTATTTTTCTCCTTATATTTACCACTCGGCTTCTTCTTTTTTTTAAAATATATTTTATTGATTTTTTACAGAGAGGAATGGAGAGAGATAGAGAGTCAGAAACATCGATGAGAGAGAAACATCGATCAGCTGCCTCGTGCACACCCCCCACTGGGGATGTGCCCGCAACCCACGTACATGCCCTTGACCGGAATCGAACCTGGGACCCTTCAGTCCGCAGGCAGACGCTCTATCCACTGAGCCAAACCGGTTACGGCACCACTCGGCTTCTTAACGGAGGAGTCCCCCTTGGTGGCCTTCATTTTCTGGCCACATATTCACCTCCTAACTTATTCCTTTGTGGCTTCCTTTCTTGACACTCTATGCATCTGTTTTCTCAAAGGTTATGCATGAACTGCTGATGGCCCAGCCCTTTTCTCCTCCTCTGCCAGGACCTCTCTCTGTATCTGATTCCCCTTCCTTCTTAAGACTCTCTCCTTGGCCTCCATAACACTCTCCTTTCCTGGGTCCTCACTTCTCTGCTCACTTTGTTTATTCCTCTACTGATTCCTGCCCCCAAATTTTGAGCAGTTATTACACTATCCTGAACATAATAATTTTGTATTTGAATAGGACATATATTATCTGAGAGAAACGGAAAATGTTTTGGGACCAGCTCAACATTATACCTATGGACACAGAAATAACTAGTCCACTAAGCCTGTTTGGAGAGACAGTATAAGAAAAAAAGTTGCTTTAAAAATGCGTGCTATCACCTGCCACAGTCAAGAGGAGCTTAAGAAGATGTAATGATTTAATGCAATGTGGTATCCAAGATGGGATCCTGGGATGGAAGAAAGACATTAGGTAAAAACAAGGAAATCTGGATAAAGTATGGACTTCAATTAATAGTACTTAATCAATATTGGTTTATTCATTGTGACATATGTACCATACTAATGTGAGATGTTAAAAATGGGGAACTTGGGCCCTAACTGGTTTGGCTCAGTGGATGGAGCGTCGGTCTGCGGACTGAAAGGTCCCAGGTTCCGTTCTGGCTAAGGGCAGGTACCTTGGTTGTGTGCACATCCCCAGTAGGGGGTGTGCAGGAGGCAGCTGATCGATGTTTCTCTCTCATCGATGTTTCCAACTCTCCATCCCTCTCCCTTCCTCTCTGTAAAAAATCAATAAAATATATTTTTAAAAAATGGGGAACTTGGGTGTGAGGTGTATGGGAACTCTATGCTCTATTCACAATTTTTCTGTAAATCTAAATATAATATAAAGGAAAAGTTTACTTTTTACAATGCACACCATATCAAGCTCTACTCTTCCCAAATCAATAACTCTCACATTGACATTTGTGTCTCAGGTCTCCACAAGCCTCTACCCTCAGGCTTGTGCTCACCTTTCTACCTCCTTGGAACCAAGCCCAGGGCCCCGGATATTCCACAAGTCATTGTTGAATGAATGAGTGAGCGAATGAGCAAATGAGTGATTGTGAAATACCAGCGTGAACTCCTGGGCAGGCTGGTCTGTAAGGACATAATGAACCCCGTGGAAGGGTAATGGGAACGTTTTACTGACCTTTGCCTTCAGTTCATTCAGTTCAACCAAACCTCTCAAGTGGCCTGTTTCCACTTTCTTCTTCAAATTACATGTTCCTGCGCTGTTTTTATCTCTGTCACTTCCTTTCTTTCTTTTCTCTTTTTCTCTCTATTATTGTTTCTTCTTCTGTGGTGCACTTTCCACGCATTTGGACCCAAAGAATGGTTGTTCTTCCTAATGTGTTGTGGTCTAGTGGGAAGTTTTTTGAGTGTCCGTTTTGAGCTGGGACTGAAGGGACAGCAAAACAAAGATATTTGGTTCTGGAAGTGTGCCTCCCAGGTAACCACAGATCCTGGACAGGAAGGCTTTCTGCCATTTCCCATGGAATTAGTCAAAACTGATTGTTTTTACTAGCGTTAAACAATTAGACTTACTCCCCAAATTTCATCATTTTGGAACAATTGTTTTGGTTTCCATTAGTTTCAGTAGTGCTTGCTCATGGATATGGTTATCAAATAAAGAGCAAAGTCTCCTTTCATGGTCACTCAGAGCTCCCATCTTACGTCATAACTGACGTTTGCATATTTAGAAATATTTGGCATTATCTCCTCCTTCTCCCCATCTCCTTCTCCCCTCTGTTACCCCCTCCTCTTCCTCTTCTTCCTCCTTTTTTCATTGCTCCCTCTCCCTTTTCCTCTTCTTCCTTACCCATCACCCACAGATAGATGGCTTGCTTACTCATGGATTTGGATTTTCCTGGAACTTGTGAACTGTCCTCTTTCTGTCTGTTTCAAAAATAACATGCCATCCTCTGTACGGAAGCGAGGGCTATTGGCTGATTCTCAAAAAGGCTAGATGGGTGTCAGCTGATTTCTATTCATCTTCATCAGCTGTTTGGGGTTTAAGTCCAGATGTGACATGAGAATAAATGCAATTAATGAGGCTAGTGAGGTTTGACCTCAGCAGCACAATTTTCTGATCCTCTGACCTAACTGCTATAGATTACAATTATAAATGCCTTTTTTTCCCGCAGTGTTTCATGTTCTTCACATTCTATTTTATCTGCCCTGGCCAGGCGGTTCAGGTGGTTATTTTATCTGATTCTTATATTCTTAAGACATGGTTCTTTCAAGAATTGAGTTCTCAGGTTTTTATTTTTTAATTAAAAAAAATACATTTTATTGATTTTTTACAGAGAGGAAGGGAGAGGGATAGAGAGTTAGAAACATCGATGAGAGAGAATCATTCATCAGCTGCCTCCTGCACACTCCCTACTGGGGATGTGCCCGCAACCAAGGTATATGCCCTTGACCGGAATCGAACCTGGGACCCTTGAGTCCACAGGCTGATGCTCTATCCACTGAGCCAAACTGGTGAGGGCGAGTTCTCAGGTTTTTAGACCAGCATGGCACTGGGTGGGAAGTGTGACTTTAGAGTCCTGGATGTTGGGAGGAACTAAGCTTGGGGTGGACTTCCTTGGACTGTGTTTCAGAGAGGTGAAGGCTTACTAGGGCCCAGGAAGGAATTTGTGGTCCTTCATGGAGGCAGGGACTGTGTTTGTCCTGTTAATGTTCTACCCCAGTGCCTAGAAGAGTACATGGCATAAGGTAGGCACCCAGGGAGAGTTGGTTCAGTGTCTCTTTTTCTCGGTGGAAATGAGAGAAGGGAGCTGAAAGGGGCAGAAGGCACGTTTCACTCTCATTATTCATGTCCCCAAATAGAGGTTTTAATCAACACTCTTGGGGAGGTTGTGGTTCCCAAATTATTTCTACTTATAGGAGCGGGATAACCTAGCCCTTTTCCCACTCCCCTTCTTGTGTCCAGTGAGGACGGTGAGTTGTTAATTAGATTAGTCACAGTCCAGGACACAGAGCCGCATTTACTAGTGAGTAGGACTGGAAGGACAATGGGCTGGTGTGTGGGAGCTCATCTCTTGGGTTTTCTACAACTTCAGTAGAGTCTCAGGCCCAAACCCAGTTAGAAGGTTAGCTAGAGGGACATCGGTTTTACATTTGATGTTTTCCTTGTGCTCCCGTCTCTCTCACTAGTAGACACTCACAGGGCGGAGGGCTGGCGGAGTAAAAGCAGGTCTTGAGTGCTCCTGGACCAATTGGCAGGACCCCAATGAAGAACAAACCTCACCCAGACTCCTGATGCTGTTAGGAGCATTGTTCTCCCTCTGCTCTGCAGTGGTTCTTGAACCTGAAGGGGCCCCGGGCAGATGTAGACATCGGCCACCAGTGAGCCCTCCCATGTGTGGAAGATCTTAGCCCTGCTTGTTCCTTCTCTGAGCCCCCACCTCCAGGCTTGTCTTCAGCGGCTCTTAGAAATAAGCATTGAGTTTGTTTCCTGAGATTGCTGTGACAAACCACCACAAACTTGGATTAAAGCAACGGAAATGTATTCTCTCTCAGTTCTGGAAGCCAGAAGTTCAAAATCAAGCTGCCAGCAGGGCCACAAATCTCTCCAGAGGCTCACTCCTTGCTTCTTCCAACTTCCGGTGGCTTCCAACATTTCCTAGTTTGTGTCTGCATCATTCCAGTATCTGCCTTCCTCTCCCATGGCCCTGGCTTCTTTTGTGTGTATCAGATCTCCCTCTGCATCCCTTCTGGAAGGATACCTGCAGCCCACCTGGATAATCCCGGATTACCTCTCCATCTCAAGACCCTTAACTTAATCACATCTGCAGAGACACTTCCCACAGGAGGTAACATAGATTCCAGAGATTAGGACCTGGTACCTCTGGGGCCACCATTCACCTCCCTAGGAGCAGACTGGAGAAACCTTGCTTTTACCTCTTTTTTGGTAGAAGTGCCTTCTTGAAAAAGAGAGGGGCATGCCCATAGCACATTTCCTTGAGCAGGTTGAGGTCTCATTCTTGGGGTGCTGGAAAGGGCCTTGCTCATCAAAGACAAACAGCATCTCGCTTTTTCTAGTTGTGACTTATTCTGAATCATAATAGAAAACACAACTTCCAGTCAGGGCCTACATGACACCAACATCTGGATACATAGCAAAAAACAAGCAAACTCCCAAACCACCAGCCAATTAACCAGCTGCTTATTTCCAAGCACCCAGAAGATGTTTGGTCCTTGTATTTGGGGTCCAGGGAACGCTGTGGAGGCAGTCGTGAGAAAAGGAGCAAGTTTGCCTTCGCCCCCGCATGACCGAGGAAGGTCATAGGTGGTGAGGCAGCATATTAAGGGTCTGGAGTCGAGGAGAAGGGAGCGGGGAGGAGGAGGAACTTCGAAACGGAGTTACAGAATTGTGTCCAAGAACCTGGGGAGAGGCAGTATTGGTGGAGAATGAGGACAGAACTAGCTGCAAATACTGGAACTCTGGCCCCTCCGAGCAGCCATAGGAAAGATCAAAGGGACACAGTCCATGCACTCCAGACGGAATCAGGCAGCAGCGCGCAGCTATGAAAGCATTCTTGGCTGTCATACGCTCGAGTGAAGAGAGTGGGTTCTGCCCACAGAGCGGAGAACGCACCAAGTCTGGGCTGTGGCGGGGGATGTTTTCAGTGCAGTCAAAACAAGATGCTTTAGTGCAATGGCTCCTTGTTGCAACTTACCAGCTTTGCTAGGGAGCTTCCGTCTTCCTCACGTGAGGTAGATGTACTCAGGGCTACCAAAATGTTCATTAGTACCTGATTGCTCAGCATGAGTTAGAGGTGTGAAGGCATGTTCCCCCAAACTAAGATACAGGACCCGCCCTTCACCTGCCCAGTAGAGTAGAAACCGCCAGAACACCCTGACTGGCAAAACTAGCTCTATCGTGTCCTGTGTGGTCTTATTTACACTTATCCCCGGGACCTTGACCAGCCTGTCTATAGAATAAAGATGATAATAGTATCCCTCCAATGGAGCTTGCAAAGTTGAAGGGAGTTAAATGCGTATGCCTGAATATGAGTGAGGATTTATCCAAATTATTCCATGGGAGCAGCCTTGTATTGGAGGCCACACAACGGCTCTCATATTACAGGGAACTCTCTTGGTGACTTTGTTTTGAACATCAGGTTAGTGGTTAGTTAAGTTCGAGCCTGAAACAGCTTAATCAACGCCCTTTTGAAATGTTTTAGAGTTCTTTAGAGAAACCACGAGGGGGGAAAAAGCAGATAAATTTAGTATGGGGTAAACGATTCTTCCTGGAAGTAGGGCTTCCCACTTGTAAGTGATGGATGTAATTGCAAACAGGCCCTTTGAAGATCATTTTTAGATCATGAATAATCACCTATAAGAAGAATGGAAAACAACATTTCTGATGCTATAATTGCCTTTTCTTTTCCCTATTCTTCCCTTCCTGCTTTCCCAATCCCTCCCCCCTTCCTCTTTTTCTATGAATGTGGAAACCATTTTCTAAAATATTATTTTATATATGATACCATTTAAAAAATATTTTTAATGACATTTTCTATTGTAAGTGGATATTTAACTATTTTACCTACCACCCTGTTTATATAGTAAAGCTGCAGGAAGAACTTTTCGGGTAGAACTGGACCCTGGGAACTGGGACTGTAAGGGGCCTGGGCACTATATTTTTCTGCCATCTCAGCTTCTCTGCGCATGTCAGCTTCATTGTGGACCTACTTTTTGAGCTTTCCTGATCACATTGTGGGAAAATGCCCCCCCCCTCTGCTGCCTCCACCTCCTGATTATTATTTTTTAAAATCCTCACTTGAGGATATATTTAGTGAGAGGGAGGGAGGAAGGAGGATGGAAGGGAGGGAGGGAGGGAGGGAGAGAGAAAGAAAGAAAGAGAAATGTTGATGTGAGAGAGAAACATGCATCATCTGCCTCTCGTATGAGCCCTGACCAGGGATCAAACCCACAACCTTTTTGGTGCATGGAACGATGCTCCAACCAACTTAGCCATCCGGCCAGGGCTGATTCTGTACATCTTGTTGAAGTCTTTAGCCCAGATTGAGACTGGAATTCCTGAGCCTCTGCGCCAAGTTTCCCAGGGAGAGATTCAGACTGGCCCAGGTTAGGTCAGGGGCTCACCCCTGGACCCTCAGCTGTGCTGGGGCCACATGATACGGGCATGACTGGCAGAGCTCCTCCCTCTCACCCTACATGTGGCTGGCAGTGAACTCTACAGGGTCAGGGAGGACACGTTTTTACTGAATTTGGTATGGGATGGGAGTTTTTGAGCAATGAGCTAGCTACATCTGAGGACGGTTCATCTGGCAATAATGTCAGGAATGATTTCAATGGCAAGAATGATTTACTAGACATGCTTTCGGCAAGGTGAGGGAGGGGAATCGGCAAGGCTTTGGGGCCTTCAAAAGTTTTCTAATAATAGATGCAATAGTCAGGAAGGGAGCTGCCTTTTCTGTAGTAACCCCTTAAGACCCTCTACAGAAGCAGGGGGCAGTGAGGAGAAAAGGGGGGGAGTTGAGGGAGGACTCTTGGAGGAGGGGAGCAAGTGCCTGGTAGGGGTAAGTCACCGTGCTGAGCCTCGGGCCTGGGCCTCATCTCACCAGGCACTCAGACACAGCCTCAAAACAACGTGGCTCCTGAAGACAGACAGAACCTAGCAGGATAAGTGAGTCACGTGGCCCCTGGCACATGGAGGCCTGCCGAGCCTCACCTGGGTTGGAAGGCACTTCCCTTGGGGGAGGGCAGGGAAGCCATGAGTCACTAACTGGACAGCCCAGTGACATAGCTTCAATAAAACGTGAGACTCTTGACTCATCTTGGCTGGTGGTGTCTGCCGAGTGTGCGGGTGTAGATATAAACACATGGCCACACACCTCCCCACACCCCCTCACAGAGGGCTGGCCCACAGCTCAGGCGATGACTCAGAAGGTAGCAGCAGAGATAACCCGCTGACTCACGGTTTTACATTCCTTGGCTCCCTCCTCAGACAGGCCCTGGGTTTGAAGGACAGGTGACTCACAGACTGACCCTCTCTCTGGTCTGGTTTTTCCAAGTGCTACCCTTAGTTCTCCAGGTTACCTCAGTGTCTGGGCCATCCCTGGTCTGGAGGCCAATCCTTAGCTTTCTACTTAGTGTGTTCACTGGGGTTTCTGTTTCATCAGCCTCTCCATTTCTAATCATTCAGTGTGTGTGTGTGTGTGTGTGTGTGTGTGTGTAGAAGAGGGAGAGAAAGGTAGAAACATCAATGATGAGAGAATCATGGATGGGATGCCTCCTGCATGCCCCCTATTGGGAATTGAGTCCGCAACCCGAGCATGTGCCCTGACCAGGAATTGAACCATGACCTCCTGGCTCCTAGGTTGACACTCAACCACTGAGCCATGCCAGCCAGAATCAGTCAACAAATACTCAATGTATCCACAGTGTTCCTGCTCCATGCTGGGTGCTGGCATTGAGCTGTGCACAGGAGGGGACCCCTGTCCCAAGGGCGCTATAGCCTGCTCTTGAGGACTGTCCTGATTCACTTTCTGTGGAAGTTGGTTCTGTAGGAAAGAGACAACTGTTCAAACTTCCCTCCCTCCATGGCTCCAGTGGGCTCATGCTTCTGGGTGATGACTGGGGGGTTCCTAGTCTGGCCCAAATGGTTGGATCCTCTTCCCTTTACCTACTTCACACTCCTGCCACCTGAAGAGAGTGAATCCCCTTCCTTCCAACAAGTGTGTTGCAGTTTGGGACTATTTTGATAGATAAAGGGTTGGCTGAGTATGTTTTGAGCTTCACACATTCAGTAGCCCTTAGCCCTGCTCCTAGACCTCTGGCCATTACACATGGGCTTGCCCTGGGGGCAGCAATTGCTTTATTTGCCAAGCCTTAGCGTGAATGTGTAATTTGATAATCACAACAACTCTATGAGATAGGCCTTTTGTCAACAGGTATATTATCATCACCATTATTTACATGTCAGAACACTTAGGCTCAAAGAGGTGAAATCCCTTAGATCACACAACTTGTCAGAGATAATCCTGTTTTACCCAGAACCCCCTGCTCTCGATAACTATATATATTATCTCAACCCCAGGGCCAGTTCTCTGTCTTCTTCTTTTTTTTTTTAAAATATATTTTATTGGTTTTTTACAGAGAGGAAGGGAGAGGGATAGAGAGTTAGAAACATCGATGAAAGAGAAACATCGATCAGCTGCCTCCTGCACATCTCCTCCTGGGGATGTGCCTGCAACCCAGGTACATGCCCTTGACTGGAATCGTACCTGGGACCTTTCAGTCCACAGGCCGATGCTCTCTCCACTGAGCCAAACCGGTTTCGGCCTCTGCCTTCTTGAGGGCATCTTTATCTTGAGTTTGGGGGCTGTTCATCTTCTGGCTTCTGCAAGTGCCTGACCCTCACTGGCCCAGCAGGCACGGTCTGGCAGCTGTAGGAAGGGACAGGGTGTAGGTGACAGCACGTGAGTCTGCTCAAGGAGAGTGAAGAGTTCAGTGTTGTCTGAGTCTAGTGACTGGATCGCAGGGGGTCTTGGGCAAGGCTATGGTGTGGACAGAATTTATCTTCAGGCTCCAACCCCTTTAGTCATACCTTCTCGTAGTCCTGGTTATGTGGGCTACTCTCCGTGGCCCCATCAAGAATGTGAAGAGAGGCACTAGAGTTATAATCACCTGCTTTAGGGCTGAAAGAGGCCTCAAGAAATCATCGAGTCCGATTTCTTTATGTTAAAAGACAAAGAAAATAAGAGACGGAGGAATGGTGACTCCCTGAGTGGTGGCGAGGCCGGGACTTGAACTCTGGTCTCCTTTCTGTCTAGTGCTTTCTCTGACATCACCTTTCAGCGCTCTGAACAAGATTACAGGCAGCTTGAGAGTCTATCCATTTGAGCATGAAATACAATGGAGCTTTCATCTGTACAAGTCTACCCAGATGGGCTCTTCCTTCTGTGGGCCTCCCCTCCCCAAGCAACCTGTCTTGCTCTTCTATCCCAGGTCCCTTGGGTCCGTCCTCCCCCGCACTTTATTGATGTTGTCTTATATCATTCAGAATCCGCCGTGTCAGAGTTACTTTCCAACAAAGGCATCTGAGAGTGGAAAGTTTAACCATAAGCTTGGCGGGGAGAGCTCGCATTGTGTTCCTCTGCAGATGTTCCCTTTCTCTTTCATTTGGCCCTGGTAACTCTTTGTTTTTCCTTTTGTGGAAGAACCTGTGTTTGGCGGAAGAGACATGTCAGCATCCCTGTAAAGTACAGCTTCTCATGGTGAAAGGCCTTGCCTAGCAGGTCCTTAGCTCCCTTCACTGCCTGCGAGGCGTCTCCTCCTGGGAACATCCACTGTGCCATGGCGTGGTGGGTGTGACGGAAAGGCTTAGTTCCTGAGATCAAATAGAACCTGGTTTGAGTCCTGGCTCAAGCACTTTAGTAGCAGCCAGACTTTGGAGGAGATACGTAACAGCTCTGAATCTTGATTTCCCCACCTGTGAAATGGGCATGTTGGGGATCACACAAGAAAAGGCGCGTGACAGGGTCTTGCGTGCAAGACCATCCAGATGCCTCACGGAAGAGGCAGTGTTATCTTTAGTAAGTGGAGGAGGGTTGGCAGCTGCCCTTCCTTGAGAGAGTGAAAAGGTTTTCGCTTTAGAAAAACCCCACAGTCATCTCTCTGGTTCACACACGTTTGTGAAATCATCTTCCTCTTGCTGGTCTCCTTGTCACCTTCTCCGGGGGTGCTGTGGGGAGATGCGTCGGCGATGCTCTCACCCGTCTGTGGGTGCAGCAGGCCAGAGTGGTGGGAAGCATGGCCTGGAGGGTCTTAATCCTTCCTCCAGCCGCCGTTTGCCAACCGCCCAGGTCCTAGGGCAGGATTTCTCACTTCAGTTTTCTCATCTTTGAAGTAATAGGAACACTTACTTACTCTCCATTGGGCTGATTAGAGAATTAAATGAGATGACGCTTGTGGAACTTTCAGCACAGTGCCTGGCACATAGTAAGTGTTGCTTATTAAAGTGGCATAATTTCCGAGGGTCCCCGTTTTGAGGGTGTTTTTATACTGTTAATAAGGCAATGACTTCTTCGTGGAACCTCCACAAGGAGGTGACCACCTCCCTGGTCCCCGCTGAAGTTTTCTCAGCTGGCTGGGCTGGGTTGCGGATTTGGGAAATGCAGGTTGCCCTCAGCATGAATGCGCCTGTACAAAAGGACCCCGGCCTACAGACCAAGTAGACTATTGCCAGCCCCCTCCACTTTCTCTTGACCTTGATATGACCCTGCCAAACAGAATTTGGTACACGGACCCACCTGGCATTGGAGGAGAGAAGAGGGTTAATTTTCAAAGTGGCAGAGCGCTCTTGTACACACCTTTCTCCTGCCTGGGGACGTGTTTCTCATTTCTTCTGGTAAATGCCTAGTCATCCTTTAAAGGCTTTCTTTCTTTTCTTTTTTTTTTTTTTCTGGCAAGTTTTCTCCAGCCCTCAGCAAATTCCATGGCTCCCTTCTCTGTGCACCCAAAGCACCAGAACTTGTGGCATTATTAAGCTCTTGTTGTGTGCTATACACAGAGGCCCTGTCTGCTGCCCAGCTTCACCTTTCACCTCCTCCCCCCCATTTTATACTCAAGTCTAACTGTGCTCCTCTTAGCTTTATAAATGATCCATGCCTCCTCTCACCTCTCAGGGTCCTAGTCTCTCTGTGACAGCACTGGGTTCCCCTCCTCTGTGCCCCTGTCCTTGGCCCCACCCCCATGCGGTGAGCTGCTGCTCCTCCCTAGGTCTAGCTGAACGCCTCCTCTTCTGGGAAGGTGTCCCTGAGTGTCATGTCTGGGTGGCCCTGCCATAGGCTTCATGGCACTTTCTCAAACCCCCTGTCACACTGTCTTCCCTGCTCGACTGGGAGCATCTTGCTCCATCTCTGAACCTAGCACAGGCCCATTGTAGTAGTTCACGTTCAACCATCAGGTCTGTTTTCATGTTTGCCTCCCACTACCGCAGGCTGGCTCCTTTGGTAGGGAGCTCTCTCCATTATCTGCTCATCTGCAGTGGTTAGACCAGTGCCCCGCTCACAGGAGCTCGAGGCTGCCTTCTAGCATCCTCCCCTAGCCCTGTCCCAGTGAGCGCCACAGCTACCTTTCCCTGAGCAACCAAAGTTCTCTCTTTAGCCTCAGAGAACCAAGAAGCTGGAAGGAGTCCAGAGGACCAGCCCCTTACAGAAACCCTTGGCTCGCTCTCCTCTCCCTGGCAGGTGGTCCTGTACGCCTTCCCTCTGTCCCCTCTCCACGGCCATGTCCTCCACCCCACTCCTACCCAGACGAGCTGTTATTGGCAATTAATGTAATGTTTCTGGGCTTCTCTTCAGGCTGCGACTCACTCTGGTGGGGGGTGGCTGACTTCCAGGTACCTCTGTTTAATGACAGTCTTGGTTCTCTTCATCTTTTTTTTTTTTGCAATGGAACAAATAGGCAATGGAACATTCTGCCAGCATCCAGGAACCCCGCTCAGGTGGAGGCCCGAGTGTGGCAGCGTAGGGAGGGGCCCTGGGACGGATACTCCCTCTTTCAATAGGTTTTGCTCTTCCCGTCATCCCAGCCCCAATAACAATGACTCAGCAGCAGAGAAGTGGAGTCATTTCTGAATCCCAGACATGCAGTCGCGGGGGCTCCTGGTTAGCGCTCGGTCCAGGAGGTGGCTGGCGGGAGCAGAGAGGAAGCCGTCTGTGTGGGCAAGTGGGAGGGCACCACTTAGAGTAAGGGGCCCTGGAACGCGCTGGCGACAAAGGAAGAAAAGCTCATGGTGACAAGGGTTTGCAGCCACGTAATGCTGGATAATGAGTACGTTCAGATCCTGGGTTTCAGGGTTGGGCTCTGCTCCCTGTTCAGACCAAGGCAGACGTGCTCCCGGGCTGGGCAGCCCTCATTCTGGGTGTTTGCAGACAAAATGTCTGCTAGAATCTGGAGCCCTGAGCCAGAGATGCCAACCTCTCTTGGCTGGACAAGTGTTTTTCGCAACTTTGGAATTGCAGCCCATAAAAGGAGAATTTACGAACAAAGGATCAGGTCCCTGTTTTGAAACACTGAAAAGTATGTTTTCTACATGAAGTCGTCATTGCTATTGTTTTCTGATAAACCAGTCAAATTCAGTAGCCATACTGTAGTTCCATATTCCTGTCACCTACCACCCCACCTGCTG
>NW_006290034.1:8612581-8618614 GCF_000327345.1 Myotis davidii
GGCGTACTTCTTATCTTGCAACCGTCATAGAATGCCCAGTGACTGGCATATGGCTTGATGGGAAGAGTTAGAACTTTGGGGCCAGACAGACCCAAATTTAAGTCAAAAATCCACCTTTTCAGTGGCTATGTGAATTAAAAAAAATTGACTTAATGTTTCCTAGCCTGGGTTTCCTTCTCTGTGAGGTTAGACAATTCCTATTGCAGGGTGTAGTGAGGATTACCAGGGGATGGGGGGGGGAGCAATGCATTATAACCCCAATATAGTAGGAGGCCTGGCAGAGGGCGGGCCTTATACTATGTTAGTGTCCATTTCTCTACCCAACAGATTATAATTTCCTTAAACATTGTACCATACTTATTTCTGTCTCTGTCCCAACACTCATCCCATTGCTTTGTGTGTAGTAGGTACTCTATTACAAGAGAATGTACTCATTTTATTTTAAAGTCCAATTGGAGAGAAAAATGGACCAAAGGGCAGATGAAAGGAATGTCTGATTGGGCCAGAGCCTTCTGACTCCATATGTGGACCAAGGACCACCACATCAGCATCTCTGGAGAACTGACAAAATGCAGAGTGTTAGGCTGCACAGACTTACTGAACCAGAATCTGCATTTCAGTCAGATGCCCAGATGATTGAAGTTTGAGAAGCTCTGGGCTACAGTGCTGTGCCAATGACCATGCACTACTAAGTGAAGGAGTAAGATTAGGAAGCTAGCAGAATAATTTCCTAGGGTACCGCTGGTTCCATCTAAAAGGAAAAGTCTATTAAAAATGAATCGTAGCCCTTAGACTTCTAAGTCCAAGGGGAGTCGGACCCCACTCCCAGCAGACCCCGGTCTGGCCCCCAGTCCCCAGCCACAGACCCCGAGATGCCCCTGGACTCCAGACTCAAGTTCCCTCCCCCCGAGCCATCTCAGGGGGGATTCTTTCTCTCTTGGAGCCCTCTCTCTGCCTGTCCTACAGCCTGCTGCTGTCTTGCTGTCAGTCCCTGGCCTTATTTTGGAATCAAGTCTTCTTTTGAAATGTGTCTTAGTTTATATATCTCACCTTTCTCAGTCTCTTTCACCAGGTTTTCTATTTTCCCTTCCACTCTCAGAGCTCACAGAATTCTCCATAGCTGGACCTTCCCAACCTGTGGAGCTGACTCATGCCTCCCAAGGCTCCCAGACTATGTATGATATGGGTCACTGGGGCACAGGGCTTAGTTTACCTGGCTTTTCCTCCTGGAAATCCTGATGTGGCATTAAAGTCTAGGAATCTGTATTTTTAACCATGGACTAACAAGGGCTAACAAGATGTATAGAGTTAACTATGCTCCTGGGGACTCTTTCTTCAGGAAAGTTGGGGAATCCCTGCCCAGGGCTTGCTCACGTTCCTCCTTCGCCACAGAACCCCCATGGTCCTCCCCAGCCCAGGATGCACCCACACCTTGACAATGGTGACAGCTCTTGTTGTGTTCCCTAGGTTGACATCTAACCCTCAATGAGCTATAGCTTTTCTACTCAAACAATATAAATGTGAGAGTAAGCAGCAAGTTTTTTTTTCCCCACATAGCAGACCCTCAGTATATATTTGGTTGAAATTTTACTTATTTTCCTCTCAATGCATGCTTTTGGATGAACATTGGAATTGTTTTACCTAAGCACCATCCAAAGGCAATGAGGGACAGAGCTGGGCTGGGTTCCTTGTCTGAAGAAGCTGTCCAATTCCTAGCTCTGCCGTGGGTCCCTTGTGTGACCATATGTGGGATGTCAGCAAACCCAGCCTCCGTTTCCTCATTATAAACAGAAAGTTAAATCTCTGTCTCACTGGGTGACTGTGAGGTTAAACGAGATACTGCGTGTGGAATCACTCTGTGAACTGTAAAGTGCTGTCCCGATGGCAGGACTTACCCTTAGTCATCCTTACGGTTAGTTTTCCGGCGCACCTGTTTTCCCCCGTTGCCTCCCAGCTCTCCTAGCTGAGGCATGTGACTAGAATGTGAATGCCATGCGAGGGAGCCTGGGAAATCTGCCTTCAACATCCCTTCCTACCGGAGACAATGGGCACCGGTGACTCAGAGCAGCTCCAGGGCAGCGGCCGGCTCAGACAAGAGGCGTTACAGAGACTCCGGGGCCTGGGAATGCCTTCTTGCCCGGGTGTGCCAGCGAATGGAGACAGGCCCGCTCTGAGCGCTGGTTGTCCAAGGAGAAATGTGGAAACCAAGCTAGCATTGGGTGGATATCTGACGTCACTGAAAACGGACAAGATTTTCAGGTGGTAACGCTTAACATCTGAACAACAACAAGAAGAAACAATGAAGGCATTACAGCAACGGGGGGGGGGGGGGGGGGGGGGGGGGGGGGGGGGGGGGGGGGGGGGGGGGGGGGACGCTTAGAAAACCAGATCCTCTGAATCTGACAAGAATGTGTCACAGGTGGCAGCTTTCAGAGTTCTCTAAGCGCTGGCAGGGATGGGCTAGTCCAATGTGAGAAGAAAGCAACAGATTTAAAAAAATCTGTATAAACACCAGTAGAAATAAACTTGTAGCTTGTTGCGCTGTACCCACATCGTTAGAGATTTCGCCCTTAACGTCTCTCTTTTAAACTTGACTCCAGGAAATAGATTTGGAACCTGATCAATCCCATCCTCGGCTCTGCCACCTCCTCCCAGAATCATAAACACAAGACCATTGCAGCGCGTTTCCTGCATGTGCCTTCCATGTGGCTCCAGTCTCAGCCTCACAGATGCAGCGAGCAAACACGCCCCAAGTGTGGCTCTGAAGTGTCGCCCATATGGTCCGCTCCTGATGGGGGAGGGGCTGGGAGGATGGGCCCAGGGAAGGTCTGCACTGGGAGGTACCCTGTCAGGGAGGGAAGCAGTTCTCCTGGTGGCGGATGGTTGAAGAGTCAGCCACCCTTTCTTCATCGCTTCGCATGTTTGGTTGGTGTGTGTGTGTGTGTGTGTGTTGGAGGGGGTGGGCTACAAAGAAGGGTTAGAAATATTTTCTTTCTTGCTTTAAAAATCCATTTCAATCTGTGCCATTCCTAGAAAAATCACAACTCCCCCAGCAGTCTCCAAGTCCTTCCGTTTTGAAAAACACCCATCTTCTCTGCTACTTCTAACTTCTGTGCGTCTGTTCCGCGCAGCAATTAATTTCACTGTGAATGAGTGCGGGCCTGGGCGGTCACTAATGTGTTAGGGCTCCAGGCTCCTGTGGTGTGACACCACTTGCATACACAAATTGTTAACGTTAGGAATATTCCCTTCTCCCCTCCGGAATCTCATATGAAACCCATTTTCCAAGGGACTGACCAAGGATGTCTGACTTCTGGCCTCAATTGCTTAAAGGCGTCCAGTACTTTTTCCCTGCCTGCTAGTCTCGATATTAGAAGGTGAGCTGAACTTCAAAGGGTAGCACGCCAGATGTCTTCTTCCCCCACGGGGCTGACTTCCTCTCACTTCTCTGCACACCCTGTGTGAGTTCAAGTTGCTGTCTGTTTCCCCGGGGCCTCTGCTGTTGCCAGGCTGCCCCCTCAGTGCAGGGCTGTCCCTTGTGCTATGCGCTGGTCCTGATGCGGCAGGAATTTGACAGTTCCTGTTGTCTGAGCTACTCTGAGATGAGTGTGGGCACGAACGTGTGTGTTTTCTCCCATTAGCTCCAGCCTGCATTGGCCTGCACTGGCCTGCACTGGCCCATTCAGCAGCCACGGTTCACATGTGAACACTGGATTCCTGGGGATTCATATCGAGCGCTCGAAAGGTGGCTTTGGAATTGAGATGTGCTCCAAGTAAAATACACACCAGATTTCAAAGACTTGCTATGAAAAATAGAATGTACAATATCTTGCTGGAATTTCATCTTTAGTACATGTTGAAATGATACTGGGTTAAACAAAGTTGACTGTGAATATTAATTTCACCTCTTCTTTTTGCTGTTTGAAGGGTGGCTGCTAGAAAGTGTAAAATGACATATGTGGTGACATAGATCAGGGATGGAGGCCTGAAGTGGCATTGGCTGAGTGACAGGCTTTCACTGCACTTGCCCTGGTGCCCCGCGACCTTCAGGCTGTGTAGGGAGTGACTGGTTGGGCTTCCATATGTCTCATTTCATTGAAAATGCAGAGGACACTTTGTGTGTATCTTCCCAATCCCACAGGAAGTTTCCTCAGGTGGCACCTCTACCGTGGGCAGGCTGATCTCCTGTGCATGTCCCCACGTACAGAACAGAGCGGCTTGTGCCCACTGGTCTGAGGGCGACTCAGGCCTGGTCGGTGGCCCATGGCACACTGTAGGTGTATTTGCCCTGGACAATATCCAGTCATTTCCCACAAAGTCTGCGCTGGATCACTTTTCTTTGAACTTGACATGTTTAGGATGCAGCGTAATGGGAAAGGGCTTTAAAGATTATGTCTCTAATCTTTTCATTTCACAAACGAGGGCACTAAGACCCAGCTGCACAGTGCTGGCCGGAGGTGATTATGAGCTTACACTTTGGCAGAGGCAGTTTCAGGTTCAAAGCCTCGCTCTGCCACTTCTTTGCCAGGAGAGTCTGGGTAGGCTCATGGAACTTTGCTGGGCTCAGTTTAGCTTCCTATTAAATGAGGGTCACCATCTCCCTCTCATTGAATCGTTGTAGGAATGCGATATGAAAATGTATGCCCATGTTATGGACTAAATGTTATCACCCCTCCCCCAGATTCATATGTTAAATCCTAAGCCCCAAGGTGATGGTGTCAGGAGGTGGGGCCTTTGGGAGATGACTAGGCCCCTGCCCTCACGAATGGGTTGATGCTCTTATTAGTGAAAGACAGCCATTATGAGCCAGATACCAAATCTGCCAGCACCTTCAGCTTGGGCTTCCCAGCCCCCAAAACTATGAGAAATAAATGTCTCTTGTTTATAAACCAGCCAGTCTAAGGTACTCTGCTTCTGAACAGACTGAGACAGTACAGTACTCAGCCTGTGCTCTGGTAGAAAAGGAGGACTTGATAAATAGTAATTACTGGTTTTTAGATAATTCTCAAAAGGTCCTATGGCCGGTTAGCAGCTGAGGTTGGGTCGAGAGCCCAGATCTTGACTTCCCACTCCAGTGTCCTTGTTTGATCAGTGACACCAGGCTGGGCACAACCTGTTACACCTAAAGTCAAAGCACAAGGACTCAGATCAGTTGCCCACAGCTCTGCCAGGTGCTGCTGCCGCCGCCTGGCCTGCCTCCAGCCAGCACCGCACTCTTGCTCTGTACCACCCGTACCACCGTGAACTGTTCGCTTGCCTGTGTCCCCCTCGGCACTGTGAGCTCACTGAGGGCAGGGTCTGCATTGCCTTCATTAGCATAGTCCTTTCATTCTTTCAGCAGGGCACCAAGGACTCTTGGGATGCCTCAGGGACAGAGAGAAAGATCTTGCCTTTATGGAGCTTGCATTCTAGCTGGGGGAGATGGATGCCATGTTGGAGGGTCATACAGGATTCAGTTCATGCACAGTCCACACCCACACATGGTTGCCTGGCTGGAGCAGCTATGATAATGGCTAGGTCTACGCCTGCAGTCCTGGAGCCACTGCTGCCTCCCTGCCACTCCTATAGGCTAAGGACCGTCCCTCATGCTACCCACAGGCGAGCTTCATAGCCCCTCACCTGAGACGAGAGAGTGTGTGTGTGTGTGTGTGTGTGTCTGTGTGTGTGTGTGTGTAGGGGGGGCGGAGGCATGACAGGGCACCTCTCAGCTGCCACCTTCCCTTCCATGCTGGGACTCCCTGTTGCTGCCAAGGTGGTGGGCCTTCGTGGCTTTAACCTGCTTTCTCATCACCTGAAGTATGTGGGCATTAACATCCATGGGGCAGACACTGACCAATGGGAGAGAGATACTGAACAATACACCCTTCTCCTTCCTGGGCACACTGCCTGGAAATGCATTAGCTTCATGCAGCCTCTCTGAAGATGTCCAGTGGGACCGAGCCGTCACTTGTTACAGCACTAATGCCATTTGGAAACAAACTCCCTTAGGCTCGCTCTCCCCCTTCTGTGCTTTATCCACCCTCTCCACTCATT
>NW_006290034.1:8618633-8644297 GCF_000327345.1 Myotis davidii
ACTAATTCCTGCTTCCCTGGAATTGCATTCCTTTGAGCTGTGTTTTCTAGGGAACTGGGCCAAGGCAGTAGGTGATAAGTGCTACAGAAGAAGAAAATTTAGGGAAGGGTAAGGAAGGGGATCAGGTCTGCTGTTGAAGGGTTGCCATTTTCAACAGGATTGTCAGTGTAAGCCTTGTTGAAAAGGTGATACTTGAGTGAAGACTTGAAGAAGGCGAGGATGTTAGCCACTCTGAGGAAAGGGCATTCTGGGTGGAGCGGAGGGAACAGCTGGTGCAAAGGCGCTAAGGCAGAAGGTGCTAGGCATGGTGGCCACAAAGAGCGATGAGGTCTGGGTGGCTTTGGGGAGTAAGAGCAAGAGTTGCAGGAGATGAGGTCAGAAAGTGAGGGGTGGCTATGGAGGGGGTCATTTTAGGTCTGGTAGGTCATTGTGATGACTGGAGCTTTTGCTCCAAGTGAAATGGAAGCCTATGCTGGATTTTGGGTCAAGGCATCCAGCTAGTATCTGATGGATAGAGCAGTGCCTGGCACATGGGAGGTGCTCACTCAGTGTCTGTTGATTGGCAATAAGACATGCAGTTGATGTTCCCTGGACCCTTCTCAGAGCAGCACCCTGCCAAGGACCCCCGGCTCTGTAGAGGGCTAGAGCCGGGCTCGTACGTTTCTAACCAAGAGTTGAAAACAGATGGAAACAAAATGCCAGCAGTAATCCAAAAGGCATGTGGAGGAAAGATCAAATGGGAGACGAGGAGGAGTGTGTTTTCAGCAGAGCTGTGTGCTTGCTGCAGGACCAGATTGACAGGAAGCCAGCCGAACCAACCGTGTGCCTCCTGGTGGAGACTGGAGCCCTGGAGTTGGGAAGAGTGCAGCTATCGTCCTTCCTCCCTCAACCCCAGTGATGAGGGGCGGGCCCTCCACTAAGCACCAGGCAAGTCCTGTGAGCGTTGACTTGTTGGAAATGTACCTAACAAAGCTTGCCATATTTGGTTCTGTGGAATTTGGTTGGCAGAGTCCCCTCAGTTTTGAGTTCTGTGGCTCCCATACTTTTTAGGTCCTGGGGTCTAGTGGCTGGTTCCTTTCTTGGCCATCAGGGACAGCTGAGGACAGGAGGAGCATCAGAAACAAGGGCCCGGAACATGCATCCTTAGTTTCTCTAGGGCTTCTCCTCTTCCCGTGGACCCCTTTCTTTTATCCCGCCTCTAAAAGATTGTGAGTGTTTGGGAAGGAGAAAGAGTCTGGGGTGGTAGCTGGGAAGTTAGAATATAGTTAAGGTGATGGGCCATGGGGAATATCACAGATGTTCTCTCTAATAAGGGGGAATAACTGCCTCCACAGATCAAAAAAGAAGAGAAATATAACCACATGCATCCTTTTATTCTGGGGCAGTGGGTCAGGGGCTGAGGGCTTTAGAGCCTGAATTTGATGTCAATGATTTATTTTAAGGAAATCAGGAGACTTGTGCCCAGGCCAAGGAACATGGTTGGCTTTTTGTCAAGAATCTTCCTAATCATCTTATTCTGATACACAGCTACACCTCAGCTATGCTGCTCGGAGAAAAGTCAAAGCCTGAGGCTTCTCAGGTATTTTCCTAGGAAGACCACATAAAGCTTTGGAAACTAGAAAAGATAATTTAGTACCCAATGAGGGAAGAGGCTGAGACTCAGGCAGACAGATAAAACACTATGTGTCTGCAGATAGTCTGAGACCCTTACAAGTTGGAGCAGCCGATTGGGCAAGAGCAAGACTTAGAGCTGCTTAGGAAGTTCTGCCCATTTCTTAGATGGGCAGTTGAGGTCATAGGGAAGTCCAGCTGCTCACAGGCCCAGCTCCAGGTGTTACCTGGCGTTTTAGAAACCAGAGGAACATGTAATAGCTAAAATATGTATGACTTGTTTTATTATTATTATTTTTGAATACTATGATATGGTTTATAGAAATATAGAAAGCAGTATTTCAAGATTTAATGAATGGAAAAACAATGTAAGACCCCCATCACTGCATCCTTAATTATGGAAAACGGGCCGGTATAGACCACTACTAAACTACTTATTGTCAGCCAGGGAAGCACCCGTGGAATCCAGAAAAATATAGAGAACAGTTCTGTCCTTTGGTTTTGGCTCTGTATCCCATCCCATCCGGAACCCACAGGAGTGTGTGGGTTTGGGAGCAGCTTCTCATGCCAGTTGACCCAGCCCAGCCCTTCATCTACCACGAGACCCTTATTCTAAACCCGGGAGGGCAAACCACACTCCACAGACCAATCCCAGCCCACTGCCTGCTTTTGTATGTGAGCTAAGGATGATTTTTACATTTTTAACTGGTTGAAAAAAAAATCAAAGAAAACTATTTTGTGACGTGTGAACATTTTATGAAGTTCAGGTCTCAGTGTCCATACACAAAGTTGGACCGAAACATAGCTGTGCTCATTTATTTACCTGTTGTCTATGACTTGCTTTTGTGCTAAATGGCAGAGGCGAGTAGTTGAGACAGCGAATGTCCCACAAAGCTGAAATGTTTTCTACCCTTTACAGAGTAAGTTTGCGGGTTTTTTTTCTAACCCTAAGCACCCCTGTGACATTCAGGTTGGCAAGGGAACCTGTGGCCTTGAACACTGTCTTTCTCCCCTCCCGCCTTGACCCTTTGGTCACTTCACCACTTTTCTCCCCACTCTCCCTCATCTTATTCATTGTCAGTCACTCTGGCTGCCTCTGGAGGGCGGGAGTGTGGCTGGAGGTGGGAAGGAGAAGCAGGACAGAGGCAAGAGTCTCCCCACTTGTCTGGCCACAGTTTGGAGTCACCACACGACCACCAGAACTTTTATGCCATCAGGAGCAACTCAGTCTTTTCTTTTCTGCAGTATAGTCTAGAAGAATTTCTGAATTTTTCTCTATCTTGAGCTCATTTAGCTTCTCTTTATGCCTAGGCTCAGGAAAGCAGGGGTTTTGGGGAGAAAACAAGCTTTCCTTGCCCTGACGTTTGGCTCAGTGGATAGAGCGTCGGCCTGAGGACTGAAAGGTCCCAGGTTCGATTCTGGTCAAGGGCATGTACCTTGGTTGCGGGCACATCCCCAGTAGGGGGTGTGCAGGAGGCAGCTGATCGATGTTTTTCTCTCATCGATGTTTCTGACTCTCTATCTCTCTCCCTTCCTTTCTGTAAGAAATCAATAAAATATATTTAAAAAGAAAGAAAACAAACTTTCCTTGCACAAACGCTTTCCCTATGATGGGGACAAGAATGTACAATGTAGAGGATGTCAAAGGTCATACTCTTACTGCCGATCCAGCTACTTACCTGTGAACACAAACTGCATATTACTGCTTCTTTGGCTTTGTTAATTCCATACCCCCGTCCCTCTGGGATCATCCCCTCTTCTTCCACCTGTATTTTCTTCTTCTTTAAAAGGCTGCTCATGTCCTACTTCCTTCATGAAGCTTTCCTAGACTGTATCTGCCAGGAAAATGTTCTCAAAGCTTGAGTAGGTTCCTCTCTGTACTTGTCACTGGGCTCTTGGGATCTTTAGGGACTGTCTTGTCATATGGTTTGCGTTGCCCTCATCTCCATGTCCTGAACTCACCTTTCTCCTGAACCCCTAGAGGTGGCTAAGCCCTGGCGGTAACAGGTTGTCCCATTCACGTTCTCCCTCTACACGGCTCTGAGGTGTAAAGCTGACCACCCTGACTCCTACCTCCCTGGCTTCAGATCCTCCACTGCCCTCTGGATAAATTTCATATGAGCTGGCTCCTCCCTTCCTCTCCAATCTATCCCCTCCTTCCAATTCTGAGCAAAACTGAACAGCGAGTGGCTCTTTGATACAACTTCTCTGCCCTTCACACAGGCCCTTTCCTAACTAACTCCTGCTTGAAGGCTCAGATCCAGGGCCAGCGCTTTCAGAAACCCGCCCTAGACTTTCCTCGTCTTTCCTCACCGGGTTGGATTAGGTGTTTATCTACTGCCTAACTTTGCGGTTAGCTTTTCACATTACATTGAAGTTATCTGTTTCCATGATTCTTTTCCCCCCGTGAGCTATGGTAAGGACTAAGCCCTCTTTATCTTTATACCGCTAGTTCTCTCCTCAGTCTCTGGCTTAGAAGAGGTGCATGAGTTTAATGAGTGGGTAAAGAGATGGACGGTGAATCCCTTTAGGACAAGTGATGTTTTACAGGTTTGTATCCTGCGGACCTGGCTTAATATGTGTTTTTGCTGCTGATAAGGATAATTCCACTTTGCGGTTCTTTGGGTTGAAGATAGCATTGCAGACTCTTGGCCAAACCTGTGCCTCACAGCAGGGCCTGCAAAGCCTGTCTGTCCTCCAACACACTTCTTGGTTCACATTCTATAATAATAAAAAATTAACTATAGCCCGAGTGGCTGCTCTGTGTGTATGAGGTGTTCTAACACATAATCTCTAATTCTTAGCACAATCCTGGAAAGTTAACATTATTCTCTGCCAAAGATACTGAGGCACAGAGAAGTTAAATAACTTTCCCAAGATCATACAGCTCGTCATTGGCAAAACTGAGATTTGGTTCAGGTCTGCATGGCTACAAAAGCTTTAATCATTCTACGTTATTTCTTTCTTCCTGCCTATAACTTATGTTTTAGCAACATCAACAAAACTAGAAAGTAATAGAAAAAAGAAAGAAACAAAGAAAAACGGGAAATTTCAGCTATAACCCGGCCACATGAAAAATATCCAGCTGTTTAAATTTGCCCACGTTCTTGTTCTGTCCCTGTCCACATGAGTATCAAGTGGATGTGGGCAGACATGCTGTTCGTGTTCTGCTTTTATTTGAACCCGGCATTGCGTAAAGCATTTGCTAATGCCCGGTCACAGTCTTCGTAATTGTAATTTTAATGACTTGTACTTCAGTTCTGAACTCAGAGCTAATAATGAGTCTCATAACTCTAGTGGCACCTCCGTCCCCGCCCCTTTCTACCCACTGCTCTGTACGTGCATCTGGCCTTTATTGGAGGCAGCTGTGAAGAGAGTGCTGAACTTGGAGCCCACAAAGTTGACGGTGTCCCAGATCTGACATTCAATAGTTGTGTGACCTTGGGCAAGTCAAGTCCATTCACTTCCAAGCTCCTCCCTTGGTCTGTGAGCACCTTTAGGGCAGGGACTGTTTTATTTCTTCTTTGTAGACCTTGAGAATACTGGCACAGAGGATGAGATCAAAACACGCTTGGTAAGGAGTCTCAATTTCCTCATGTGTAAACTTGGCTAATGAAGCTCATTCCATGAGGATATGGTAACTAGACGAAGTTTTACACAACACACACGTATGTCAATTATTATGGAAATAGAAGTTGGTATAACTGCTAGGTTTATATAATTCACATAAAAGTCTACTCGGTTATCTGGAGGAACAGTGAGCTTCCTGACTGAATGCTGCATCTTTCATCCAGATGTTTGGCATCCTGTAGGCGCAGTAGACCACAGATGAAAGGAGTCCTCAGTCAGGGTTGATGTCCAGTGGTCCCTGTTCCCTCTTCATGGTGTTCTCTGCCTTGACGACAGAGGTGGCAGGTGCTTCACTTGCTGGGTGCACCTCGCTCAGCCAGGGCCTTGGCGAGTGCACTTGGGTGTGATTAAAACGAAGGGGGGGGGGGATGTTAAGTGTTCAGGTCTAAGCAACGTAGTTGTTTGTAAGAACTCCTTCCAGTTGGTGCAGTCCTTTGCCTGGGGCCGAAGCTGCTAGGATGGGTTGGCTTAATCTGGAAGGAAACAGTCCAACAATGTGGGAACCATTTTTCTTTCTTTCTTTTTCTTTATTGAATAATAAATACCTTCATTTAAGATTTCAGGAAAATGAAGTATTTGTAGACATTGAGCTGGGCAACAGGAAGAACTTCTAACACATACTGGGCTCTGTTCATCTTGCTAGAGTCACATTTCTTCCCATATAAAAACTTTGGGAACAGTTTTTCATTCTTCCCCAGTTATGAGGACAGAAAGAAAGAGAAATAGTGCAGAGACTTGTAGAATAATTCCCATTTCATCTATTCCTATAATAACCTTTTCACCACAGAACCCCCAGAGTCACATTTTCCTCATCATCGACATAATATCAGCATTGTAATTCTCAGTCTTAATAAAGATTAAGTTGCTTTCAAGGTTGGTTGTTTAAAAAAACCCAGAAACATGCCGGCTACACATAATACTGGGAAATAAATCAAATGAGAATTCAAAATGACCCTTTATCTAGGGACCGGCCTTACCAGGGTGGAGCTCACAGGAGTTGGCTTTGGTTTGGTTCCACAATTTCTGCCTCTTCCTCATCACTCCACTTACTGCCACCAGGAGACACCCACCTGCCTTCTGCCCCAGCCTGATCTGCTCCTAGAGCCCGGGAGAGGGCTCTCTCCATGCGGGTGGAAGCTCCAGAGAGGCCCTTCTGTTGCCAGCAAATGTGCGGTGGGGGCTGGGATGGGTGATTTTCCAGGAGGAGCCGTGTCTGTGACGTGTGAAGACTTAACTTATTCATCCAGAATTCAGGACCCACTTGAGCTGGCCAGTTCACAGTCTCTGTTTACAGGTTGCCCAGCCCTGCTGAGCCCTGGCCTGCGTGGGGCAGCCTTGCCTCCACCTCCCGCGTGGAGAGCTGGTGTGGTTCACAGCAGGCCGGTGCCCCGTGCCCTCTAAGTGACACCCCACGCTTGGATGGTGTTCTCCTTGGAAACCACTGGAGTGCACATCACCCCTTTATGACAGAAACACCACAAGAACATTCCCCAAGGGTGCTGTTTGCTGTGGTGGTTCGTCTACAGATTTTCCCACCAGGATCCTGGCACAGGTCCAGTGTTGCATTGCCACTGTCACGAGAAGGGAACAGAGGACCATGGAATTAAGTAATAGCCCATCTCCCTGCCCTCCCCAACCCTTTGATTTGGGAAGATCTGCACTCATTGTTTGTGGTCAGGACTCTTGGACCTCCGTTTTGAACTAGGAAGACATGGGAATGAGACGTCTTTAGGGCTCTTAAAAGCAGCAACAAATAGTCCATAAAACCTCTATCTGCAGCTTAAGCACCCTTGCTATGAACCTCCCTGGAGGATAGCCAGGAAAACAGCTCAAGTCAGCCCCCAAAATAGGCTCCTCACAGGCACTTAGAGAGAGAGAGAGAGAGAGAGAGAGAGAGAGAGGGAAAACTAAAAAATATTCCACTCAGAAGCAGTAATAATATTTGTAGAATGCATTTTTACTGTTGCTTACTTGGCTCAAGTCTACATAATCTTGAAAAAATATGTTATTGGGCTGACAAATAGCATGGCTGTTGAGAGATTCATCTCTGTTTTTTCCCAGAAGCAGCTAATTTCAGATGCAAGTGAGGGCTCTGCACAGTGTTGATTTTGCTCTATCAAAGCTGTCAACATACAGGTCTGTGAGAAGCATGGCGAAGACTCCTTCTGAGGGTGGTCCCATATTTTTCTTGCATTTTTTCCCCCCGGAAGGTCTTTCAGATTAAACAGAGCAGACAGCCATTTACTGAAAGGGGCCTGCATTGTGCTAGACACCCTACGAGTCACATCTGCAAATGTCGGCTCCTTTGGGCCTCAGAGCGACCCTTCTTGGTAGGTGTCATCACTGCCTCCATTTTACAGACACGCAAAATGAAGTCAGAGCTGGGGAAGCGACTTGCTCAGTATGGGGCAATAATTCTCATTTTCTGGGGGCTGAGTTAATGCTCCTTACTCTCCTTTCAACGGCTTATTTATTCTTATCATTTGACAACTTAACGAGAGGAGTTAGTACACGACAACGCTGACCCCCACCCACGTCCTGTAAGCTTTGACTTGTGCCTTGCCAACCCGATCTCTACCCAAATTTCTGGACTCACTTCCAACACCTCCACTGGCTATCTCATAGCTGCTCCCACTTGACAAGGCCAAAACAGACTTTTTTTAGTTTTACCCCCAAATCTGCTACTCCCATAGTCTTTTCCGTTTCTATCGATTGTCCGAGCATCCATCCATTAGCCGAAGCCAAGGTTTCATCCATCTGAAATCGTATTGAAGAGAAGCCTCAGACACGCCAGCCTTTCCAGTCATCCCAACTGAGAAGGCAGATCTGAGTGTGGCTGTTGAGCACTTTAAATGTGGCTGGTACAGACTGAGATATAGTGTAAGTGTAAAATGCACACTGGATTTTGAAGACTTGTGTGATAAAAAGAATGGAGAATACTTCATTTATAATTTTTATATTACATATTAAAGTAATATTTTGGATAGATTGGGTTACATTGAAATATTTTATTAAAATTAACTTCACCTATTTCTTTTGTTTTTTAAATGTGGCTACTAGAAAATTTTAAATTATAGATGTGGTTTATATTATATTTCTATTGGATGGCTCTATTTTAGACCATTTAGCCACAAACCACCCTAGACCAGAAGAAACACCCATCTGACCCACAGAATTGGAGCGAATAAAATGGTTGTTGCTTAAAAATCATGAAATTTTGCCATGTATTGTATGTAGAGAAAATGGTTACCAGAATAGAAGTATATTATGCTTTGTAGATTCTACCGTCTCAGCTCTTTTGGCCTCTGCAAGAATGTGCCAGAGTCCCAGAGAGGCGTGGAAAGAAAGCAGGATATGGCAGAGAACCGTGAGCAGTGGCACGGGGAACACTGATGAAAGGGTTGTAGAATTTGGAGTGAGTGGGGGATCTTGAGAGATTTTCACCTTCTCAGATTCCCGGTCTGGAAGGCATGCCTCCCTGGTCTGTGGTGCTGGAGAGTGAGGGCTTGTGGAACCCTAGAGAAGCCCTTCCTCCCCTTTCCCACTCTCCTCTCCTATCTGCTCAGTGCATGCTGTGCTGTCCTGTCCCACAGAGCTCTGTGGGAAAAAAACACCACTTCAACAACAACAACAAGATAATAAAGGGCATGTCAGTGAGAGAACAGGACGAGGGAGGGGAAAGGGTGATTTTGGCAGCAATACCCCATCATCTAGGGCCTTTCTGCTTCCCTCATCTCCCTCCTCCCTGAACCAGATGGGAGGAAGCCATAGAGATCATCCAGCCCCTAGAGGCACCACTTCTCTCCCTATAGGTGCCCAAATGATGAGCTCGGATGGCATATTCGTTGTATCTCCTCTGCTTCCAGACCGTCATTTCACCTTCTCCTGAGCACAGCACCTCTTCCCCTGGCCAACCCTCCCACACTGCCCCATTTACTGCCTGGTCACTTTTGACTTCTTATGGACCATCTATGGCTGTTCGCAATGATTTGAGCGCATGTTGAGATGCTGTGATCATCCCAGGGACTTGAGCGTCCATATGGAGGCACCTCTGCCCTCTTACCTCAGTCCCTTGATGGAGTCTGCTCCAATGGCTTTTCTCTCTGTTCTCTTTAGTTATGTGTCAGCCATATCTTTTGACTGGTTAGTCTACCACACCGAACTCGAATTGCTTATCTTCAAGATTACAAAATCTCTGACCCAGCCTTTTGTATGCTGCGTCTTCTTACCCTGCTGTCTATGTGAAGTGTTCTTCTCTCCCCACCCCCACCCCCCGACTCCCCGAGGTCTCTGTCCTGACTTGGTCCCCTGCTGGGGTGAAGGTGCTCGGTGCTTCCCTTTGAGGAGCTTGCCTCTCTTCCATGGAACAGAATGCTCACCTGGAAGGCTGCTCACTGCTGACAAAGTGGCATACACAGAAACATTGAACCAATAACTTTAAAGGATCTAGAAAAAAAAAATCTTTCAGGTATCTGGAACTTGGTTGCAATGATCCTAAGCATCTACCTGATTTTCTAAAAAGATATTCTATTTTCACCCTGATGTTTAAAGTCAGGAAGATGCATCCAATATTGTGTAACTACAAAGCTGCTCACTACCTCAGTATCAGCAGGCAAATCATGAGAATATGGCCAGCCGATGGCCGGTGATGGCCATCACACATCGAAGGAGTGGGCTTTTCGGTTATTTCTGGTCCACGTGACAAGTGCTGAAAGTGCGTGTCTTATTCATCCTGGCTGCTATAGCAAAATCCACAGCACGGGACTCTTATAAACAATAGAAATTTACTTCTCACAGTTCTGCGGATGGAGGTCTAAGGTCAGGTTGCCAGCATGGTCAGGTTCTGATGAAGACCCTCTTCCAGATTGTAGACTGTCAGCTTCTTTTTTTTTTTTTGGTCTTTTATTATTATTATTATTATTAAGGTATTATTATGATGAAAGGATGTTACTGGAGGACCTGCCGTAGAGATTTTTTTAAAACATCATCTCTGACTCAGTTGGCTTTCTAACCGCCAGATTCTTTCCTGTGTCTATGCAGCAATGAATCTGTCACTCCCTGGGGTAGCACCTTAACCTAAATCTCAGTCCGCATGCCCTATCTGGCCTAGGTTCTTCTCACCTGTTTATTTTTGGTTGAGCCAGGAAGTGCAACTAGGTAGGGGTGGAGGACCTTAGGCCCTTGGGCAGTATAGCCAGAAGTTTCTGGTTTCTTGGGATATATTCCTAGTAGTGGGATCACTGGGTCAAATGGGAGTTCCATTTTTAGTCTTCTGAGGTAGCTCCATACTGTTCTCCACAGTGGCTGCACCAGTCTGCATTCCCACCAGCAGTGCAGAAGGGTTCCTTTTTCTCCACATCCTCTCCAACACTTGTTGTTTGTTGATTTGTTGATGATAGCCATTCTGGACTGTCAGCTTCTTGCTGTGTCCTCACAGTGGAAGGTGTGAGGGGTCTCTCTGGGCATGAATCCCATTCAGTCCAGGAAGCTGGGAAGTGCAAGGTCAAAGCATTGATGTTGGCTGTGGGCCCACTTCCTGGTTCATAGTTGGTTGTATTCTTGTTGTATGGTAGAAGGGCTGAGGGAGCTCTTTAGGGCTTCTATTATATGGGCATGAATTCCATTCATGAGGACTCTTCTCTCATGACTAATCACCTCCCAAAGTTCCCTTGCTCCTAATATCATCACCTTGGGGGATAAGATTTCAACATAGGTATTTTGTGGGGACACAAGCAGACGGAGCAGAAAAACTACAGGAAGTGATATGAACACTGAAGAGAGGAAAAAGTATGTGATGCTATCCAGGAACCATCTAAGGAAGAATCTCTTGTGAGACAGATTGAGAATTTTAAAACAACACTCTCTCACCCAACTGCCCCCTGACATCTGTTAACACAAGAGGCAGAGTGATTTCCTGGAAAGGCTCTTTGTGTTTACAAGGGTGAGACCCTCTTGATGTTTTTGCAGCTTTAATGAAAGAGCTGAAAGTTGGATTTACATCCCCGGCGGTTTCCATGGGGGAACACACGGGCTGGTTGCACACCATGCTGCACATTTGAATGAAGAGAGAAAAAGTCAATCAATTATCCAGATGTTTTTAAATTTTACATGAATATAGCCACTGTGGGGATTTAATCCTTGATAATAATGTATTATTCTTGCAAAATGGCGGAGGAAAACATTTTGGAAAGGGAGAAGAGAGTGTGTTCATAATACACAGACTTTCTTTTCCTTTGTGAGTTTATATTTAACAATATCAAGCAAAACAGAGACAGAAAGTCAAAAGAAGCATAAGGCATAGACCCCACTCCAAATTGCAGTGGGTGTTCCTGGTTGGGGGAAGAAGAATCGTGGGGGTGGAGGTCAGGGACGATACTCAGGCAGCAGCATGGGGCTGTCCCAGGGTGTGGAGGCAATGTCGAGGTAGTGTGTGCTCAGAAAGTATGAATGGCATTCAGTTCTCAAACAGTTCTTCAATCTCCTTTTCCTCTGAAGTCTGACATTTCACCATTAGAAAGCTAGTTCTTTGACTTAAGGAAATGGTTCTCAGACATTAGTGTGCGTAGGAATCATCCCTAGAAATTAGGATATTAAATAGCAGGTTTCTGGTCTGCCCCTCCCCTCCTCGGAGATTCAGATTCAATAGGTTTGGGGTGGTGCCCAGGAATCTCTGCTCTGAATAAGTACCCCAAAGTTTCGAGCATGTCTCTGTCTTGTGAAGTATTGACGGCATGGCCTACTGTAGCTGTTGTCTTTCAGAAGGAGACCCACAGGTTGAAAGAGCAACTGTCCAGCTGTAGTATGAGAAGCAGGCTCCAGGACACGAGGATCTAGGCCCGTGGTTGGCAAACTGCGGCTCGTGAGCCACATGCGGCTCTTTGGCCCCTTGAGTGTGGCTCTTCCACAAAATACCACATGCGGGCGTGCACGTACAGTGCGATGGAAACTTTGGTGGCCCATGCGCAGAAGTCCGTATTTTGTGGAAAGCCACACTCAAGGGGCCTAAGAGCCGCATGTGGCTTGCGAGCCGCAGTTTGCCGACCACTGATCTAGGCCCATAACCCCATCCTTCTAGCCCTGTGGCTTTGGGCCAGACAATTAAACTCTAAGAACTTCAAATTTCTTATCTGTAACATAGAGAAGACAGTTTCAGCCTTAATTAATGAGCCGTTGTAAAAAAAACATGATCAAGTGAAAGAATGAATAGAAAAGCTTTGAAAAGTGTCCAGTGCTTTGAAAAGTATTTCATTCTATACACATGTAAGCGTTTGTTATTGTTACTTCCCATTATCATCTATTAACACATCCATTTGAATGAGTTTAGAGATTAAGTGATGGGGTCAGAGGTGAACTTGGAGCTCAGAGGACTACTAAGCAAGGGGCTGTGTAGAGAGTGCCACTGTGGCCTCCCTCAGGCTGCCCGGGAGCTCGGGGCGGTACCAAGGTGGGAGAGAGGCAGGCAAAACGTGTGTGCATGTTGTGTGCGTGGGGTTGAGTGTTGGAGGAAAAAAATCAACTCACTTTGCAGTTTTGTTTCAGGTTTCAGATTATTGGGCACCAATAGCATGCTGTGTGTCTTATCCTCAAGATTTGTTAAGCCTTAAGTGTCATAAACAGAGTATAGGAGGATAGTCTTTCATGGAAAAATAAGGAAAGAAAAGGAACGTTATGGGAATCGTATGGGGAAAGAATCAACTTCAACGTAAAACTTAAAGAATGTGTTCAAACCAGCCACAGACGGCCTCTCACCTTCTGGATATTCTCACCCTCCATTTGGAGAACAAGAGTGGCCAGAGGCTGGTCTCAAAATAGCCACTTCCCTGGGGAATTCACCACTGAAAAAGAAGGCTGCCTTCCAGGGACCGAGGAGGGAGTGAGCTGCGTGTGAGCACGTATCTCCCCCGAGCATGGAGGGCAAGGCTTCTGTCTCCGGCTGTTTGTCATTAGCAAACCTGGGAACAGAGATGATACCTGTCCCTCCGGCATCCCAGAGCACCAGGCGCTCACAGATGTGATTCCTGAAGGAAGGGAGAAAGCACAGGGGAGAGAGGGGAACTGAGCCAGTGGTACGAGAACCCCCAACCCCTGTATGAATTGGTCCAGGGACCCGCCCCCCCCCATTAGACTTCACTCTGAAGGGAGACAACACCTGAAGCTCCCCCTGCCCTGTCAGCTCCGCACACCAGTTGGAGTCTGTGTAGCCGCTTGGCCTGGCACCATGGGTCACTAAAGGGCATCCATCTCCAGAGGGTGGGAAGTGGCAAACTCTCTACAAGTCAGTGTAGACAGGGAGACAGGAAATGAAGAGCAATATGTCTCTCCTCTCAATTCTGTGGGAAGGGAAACAAATGGAGCTTGGCTTATCAGCTCGGCACCGGGCCTGCTGGAACAGCGGGGCCCGGAATGCAGAAGGGATGAGGCCTCTTGTGGTCAGGGGGAGCCAGGCCCGGAGGCCTGGGCTCAGGCGCTGGGTGGGATGCTGCTTTGCTAGTGAGGCAAGGTCTCCGGTGCCTCCCAAACTTGGAGCAAGGGAGGTGCATGCAGATGTGGAGCTGTTTTCACATCCCTAACACGTCCCAGATTTGTGCTGCTGAGAGCGGGTCCAGTTGTGTGAAATCCCGCTGTTCACCCTTGCCTAGCAGAGCCCCGGGGTGCAGTGTCAGCCCTGCTTCGTGAAGCGGTTGATAGAATGTGCCACAGCGCTGTCAACCCTAGAGGAGCAGTTAAGTGGATGGTCTTGAGCGCAGGAGAAACCGCCACCCCCCACCACCCCCCATCACATCTAATTAGCTTAGGAATGCAGGGCGTGGGGGAGGGGAGCAGGGGACAGCAGGTTTGACTGCACTGAGCTTGCTTTAGCTGACATTGAAATGCATAGGTATCACCTGAATCCTCACAGACTAGTGAGCAAGACGCCCTGGTGTTTGTGGGCCCAGGGGGGTGTCACCCCGCAATGGCAAATGGGGTGGAAAACTGTTGAAACAACAAAGGCACACATGTGTAATGACGTGTTTACTGCACTTGAGGATTCTTCTTAAATTGAACATGATGTAAACTCTTGGTTAGGCTCCTATTCCCTGTCTTAGTTCTCTCTCCTCTTTGTGACCTGGGAGCGGGAGGCTGTCTTCCATATACAAAGGAGGCTCAGAAGCCCCTGAGGATGGGCCTGCCCTGGGGGTGGCTGGTGATCAGAGTGATTACTTTATGGAACCTTCCAGGAGGAAGAGTGCAGATGGCTTCTGAGAACTTTGGCAGAAGTCCTTCACAGGAGCTCATGTTTTATGCCCCGTCTTGAGAACCGGGACTGCACGTGTGCATCTTGGCTACCTAGAACAAGATGCATTTTTGTAGTGTGACAATTTTGCTAGAATCCTGAAGGGAAAAAGTCCCCTTGTTTTTACATTATTTCTGGTGTTAACTTCACCCCTTCTGGGCTGGGTGTGAGATTGAATTATCTGGTGTGTTAGGATGGTCAACACCTTGCTCACTTGGGCTCTTTTCAAATGGGATTCACGGTCCCCCTTTACAGAGTTCTTTGGGAATTTCTGGAGGGGTAGGTTGATGTCTCCCCCAAACTTTCTTGCAGTCCAATCATCCCACCCCTCACCCATCCCACAGATACATTTATGGAAAATCTGCTTTACATTCTGCATGAACAGGAGGACACATAGTGTAACCTCTGGGCTCTGTTTCTGAACAAGGGTCTGCTGCCCGATGCACATAGGAACCAAAACTGGCTCTCAAAGAAAACTTTCATTATTCTTGAGTCAACCCGGGAGGAGACAGAAACTGCCGCTCTATTCTGTCTCCCTGATCTGGGGTCCGGGCAAGTTCTAAGGGTCAGGGAGAAGACGGTGGCATGAGGTTATGAGGAAAGTTTTGATGGGTGAGTGTCAGAACATGGCCACTTATGGTGTAGGGTGATGAGCCAAGAGAAAGCACAAAGGAATTCCAGTCTCTGTTTGCCCTGGGCTTCCTTATTGAAGGACCTCTCACTTGTAAAGGGCTCTGGCTGGCCACATTTCCATCGCTTGAGTTTCGCAGACGAAAGATTCTTGGGTCTGGGGTCACCTTGAGGACAGGGCTGGCACATGCGCAGTGCTGTCTGTAAAATAACTCAAAGGTGTCATGAATCACCAGCCTGCTTTTAGGGAGCAGGTCCAGTCTTAAGCTGATCAGTGTGATAGGTAAACTGTTTTAATTCTCCCCATTCTGCTCTTTCATGAAGAGGCTGATGTATTTAGTAAACATACTAATAATTGCTTTAAAAAAATGGCCACAATGTGCTGTAGTCCGAGGTGGACAGTTAGTAAGCTCTGGATTCTCCTAGAAGGTGAACGAGTTTTCCCGCTCATGTAGGAAGTCTTCATAGAAACCAGTGTCATTATCACACCTTCTGGATGTTCCATAGCCAACAGCATATAGACTTGGGTGAGTTTTAAAAATCTGGCCCTGATAATAGCACCCTGACTTGAAGTCCCCAAGACCCTAGCAATATTGGGAAGGTCATTAGACTTTCCAAAGGCTCCCTGATGGAATTCGTTTTCTCCTAATCACAGCATAGGTTTAATCTTTACTCCATCATGGTATTTAAGGAATCCCAGCCTTCCTGATCTATCAAATGAGGACAATACACCTACTTGTAGGGTTGCTGTGAGGACTCAAGTTAACGAGCTGCCCCAACCCATGGCTCGTAGTAGAATCTCAGTTGGTTACAACTATGACACTCATTATTCAATTCTCAACTCTTGAGACAGTAACTTCTCTGTGATTGGTCACAGGATTCAGCTAGAAATGGTATTGGGAAATGACACAGTAGAAACAAACCAATCGCACCATTTTATCACTTAAGACAGCGATTCTCAACCTGTGGGTCGCGACCCCTTTGGCAGTTGAATGACCCTTTCACAGGGGTCGCCTAAGACCATCCTGCATATCAGATATTTACATTACGATTCATAACAGTAGCAACATTACAGTTACGAAGTAGCAACGACAATAATTTTATGGTTGGGTCACAACATGAGGAACTGTATTTAAAGGGCCAGAAGGTTGAGAACCGCTGACTTACGAGCTCTGGGACTGAGAGCATACGTAGCCTAAGTCCCAGCATCCTCCTTTGTGTTACTTCCTCCTTTGTGTCACAGACGCGTTGGGAGGTCTGCAACGGCAATCATGGAAATGTTTTCCACTTTAAACGTGCCTCCAGTATGATAGACTCAGATTTCCGCTGATAGTTCCTTTAGCGAAGCTGCAGGAGTCTCGGGTGTGTCTTCATAGTTCGGAAAGCAATTCCTGGGTCAGGAAGGAAAGTGTGTGCCATTCTTATTTATATAAATAGGGAAATGGAGACTTAGAAAAGTTGTGACATGCCCAAGACCGGGGCGAAGCCCAATAGGAACTTGGTTCTCCCTTCTGGCAGTTTCTGTCAGATGCTATAGAGCAGGAGATGGCCGTGTCGGATGGAAGGAGCGCTTCCCACCCTCCCCACCCTTCCCATCCTCCCCACCCTGGTTTTCCCCAGTGAGGTTTGTCTCCTGCTGGTTAAGCAGCCAGCCCCGCTCTGGAGGGAGTTTGTCCAAACGGCTCTCCTGTCTCGGAAAGTTCACGGAAAATGGAGTTTCAAGGAATCCTAGGGATTGATTTCAGTCTCAGGTCCTGCAAAGATGATACTTTTAAGGCTCTTCTAAAAATAAAATTCCTCCGAGGAGATGTTTGGCCTGTGGCTAATGTGTTTGGAAACATGCTTTCTGTAAAACTCAACCCCATTAATCTACCTGCAAATCCAGAAAGACAGCTTTCGTTGCGCACATCAGGGCTTGTCCCAAGCGTCCCCTGCTCACAGAGGAGATGCAGAGGAGTGAACCACAGGCTCGCAGTGCCTCTGTCTTGTTTTTCCCCAGACGGTTCAGAAATTGAGGATCTGGTCTGGTGTTTGGCCCACACTGGGCTCTGGAAGCAAGGGCACCTCTAGGGAGCCATCTTCTTCGCCTGGTCTTCGCATTCCCCATCCCCTGTGCCGCAGGGGGGACTTGGAGGGGGCTGAAAGCTGCCCCCCTTACACATCACAGCGCCCTTCCTCTCCAAGGAAAGCTCTGCCCCCCTCCGGGTCCTACCTACATCCATGGCTCCTGGGGAACCAGCCTCTGACGGGTCCATTATTCATTCATCAGAACTGTCAAACCTTGTGAACCTCTGCTCCTTCCCTCTGGCTGGTTCGCTCTAAAACACGCATCTGCAACAGGTTTCACAATCCCCGAAGAAAGGGAAAACGATGAAGAACTGGATTCCAGCTAGCACGGTGATTGACTGCTGTGTAATTGGGAGAGTTGCCTTTAACAAGTGGAGGAGACTGTCTCAAATGTGAAGTCAAGGACCAGGACTTGAGCGCCCACAGTGTGCCACCCTTCTTCCCTAGTTATGATGAGAGTGCTGATCCAGGCAGAGAGGGGCGCAGTGTTTGTGTGGCATTTGCAGGATAGAGATGGTGGTGTGGGTCTCTAGCAAAGCCCCATGTGTCCTTGAGGTACCCAGGGTGGAGTCCCACGCTGGCCAGACTCTGCCAGCTTCCATCAACTTTGCCCGGGACACTCTCCTTCCATATCATCATGAACTGATGTAACTCAAGGAGGATTAAAATCCTTCCTTCTTGACCTACATATTCCACATGCATATTAAGTGGGTTGTCTTAGGAGCAGCAGTTTTATGTTGGGAAATCTGAGCCTGGATTGTGTGTTGGGGGAGCTTTATGGGGCATTGCACAATGTCCGTGTTTTAATGTTGCTTTTATTTCAATGAGACAAGATGTGTTGGCCCGAGATGCCTTTGGGCTCTGGCCCTGGAATTTATGGAGAGAGAATGCCGCAGGGTTATGGCATGGGTGAGACTGCAGGATGTCACCCGCTCACAAGGGCTCAGCACCATAACATATGTTAGAAGAATAACATTGGAACAGTAAACACACACACAAACACACACACGCGCTCGCTCACCCATGACATACAGCAAAGCCAGCGTCAAATCCTGGACACCTCTCTGTTTGGTCCTCATGCCTGCCTTTTTCTCTTAGCTGCTGGAGATTGGGAGCTACTTCACTGGTCTCCCCTTTCTTTCTCACCCCTAAGGGAGGACCGGTGCCAGAGCCAAGTGTCTGGGCCTCTTTTAGCTGTGCCTTCATTTCCACTTATCACTGGAAATAATTCGCCACTGTTCTGTCCTCTCTCTTAATCCCTCCCTTGCAAACCCCCCTCCCCTGCCAGTGACAGACTGGCCTGGCCAGGAACAAAGACAGTTATCCTCGGCTGCCACCTGTCTCCCTGTGGGGGCCTGCCCCGTCTTGTCGCACTCCCTCTCTGTGTCTAATTTACACAGCAAGCCCTCTGGGCAGGGGCTCTTTGGGCCTTTTTTAAAAAATTCTCTCCTCTGTGGTTAGATGGCTTATGTCTGATGTTTACCTTCTCCACCCCCATTCCTCTTCATTCTTAAAAAAAAAAAAGATACCAACAGAAAAATCATTAAAATGAACACGTTTGATTGCTGTGAGATATACAGAGAAGAGGGTAAAATGAGGTGTGGGAGGTGCTGTGGTTTGAATGTTTACGTCCCTCCAGAGTTTAGGAGTAGGAATCCTGATCCCCAAGGTGATGGCATTAGGAGGCGGGCCTTTGGAGAGTGATTGGGTAATAGAGGGCAGAGCCCTCATGAATAGGACAGTGCCCTGATAAAAGAGGCCGGGACAGCTCCCTCACCCCTTCCACCATGTGAGGACACAGTGAACACACGGCCACCTATGAACTAGGAAGGGGGCTCTCACAGGACATTGACTCTGCCAACGCCTTGATCTTGGAGTTCTCAGCCTCCAGAACTCTGAGGAATAAATTTCTGTTCTTTATAAGCCACCCAGTTTATGGTATTTTGTTATTGCAGCCTGAACCGATTAAGACAGGAGGCTGTTGTGGGTGCCTGGGAGCAGCTGCTGATTGTCAGGGAGCAGAGCTGAATTAGTCAAAGAGCAATCTCCTTGGTCTTACTGGGAGGTGATCAGAATGCAGACCAGGACCTCTGATCTTGAGGTCGGGCAGGTGTGTGTGTGTGTGTGTGTGTGTGTGTTTTGTTGTAGAAAACCAGACTGGCCTCATGGCCAGAGAAAGGTATCTTTCTTGAGTATGTTTTTGAATACTGTGCTTAAGATTCTTGTACCAAAATAGGAATTTAGGTTTAGACAAAGTCCAGGGCCTAGTGGAAGTCACTATTTATATCTTTAATTCATCCATCCATCCATCCATCCATCCATCCATCTTCCCACCCACACTGAATAACTACAGTGAAATAGAAGAAACATTTAATGAAACAAAAGCCCTATCCATCTGCACATAAGTCTCTGTGATGGGGCTAGAAGACTAGAAGGCTAAACATGAAAGGGGAAAGGCAGTGATCTGGGCTCGGAGAGGTCAACTTAGGAAGGTTTCCTAGAGCTGTGCTTGAGGTAGAGGAGAAGGGAGATGGAGGAGGTGAAGCAGTACAGGATGGAAGAAAGACCTACAGGATGCTCGAGGGTAGGAAGGAAGGGGCTAGTGGACGTGGTCCAGGGAATGGGACAGGCCATCTATGGGCACTTGCGAGAGCAGTAATGACAGCTGGGGAAGAGCTAGAAGAATAGGTAAGAACTGTGGGACCTGCCAGGGTGCAGTTGAGACTCCGATGAAAAAGTCATGCATCGTCAGCCTAGGGGCTCACTGAGGGAGGTGCAACAAGTGGAGAAGTGGTCCTCGGTCCAAGTAAAGGTGAGCATTCCGTCGGAGGCTGTCTGCCCTACAGCTGAGGCTCACACTTTTAGCTCTGAGCCTGTGGTGGAGGCAGCGGGCTGGTTGAGATAGTGACAGTATGGAATGTGTTGATGCCCAAAGGGTCAGGGCTGCTCCCGTGGCACAATGAAGGCATTGAGAGTCCACAGTCCCTGAGACCAGGGGCTCTAAGGACATGCCAAGGCCCAGGGGAACAAGAGTTGAGCACTTGCCACGAAGGTGCAGAGAGCCGTGGCCTCAGCCCTTGGGAACATCATCAAAAGAAGCTGTTCAGAGCAAAATGCATTCCATGTGTTGACTCTGCCCATGTGTTTCTTGTCAGCGAGGCTGATCTTCCTGGGTTCGGACGGGTTTCTGTTTGAAATTTTATGAGCCTTGGCTGGGAAGCAGCGTTTACCCTGAGTTGTGGGAGTTAATGGCCTTTTCTGGCGGCACGACTCTGGGGGCCTGGGGGAGTTCCCAAACACCAGGCAGGGAAAGACCTATAGCCCATATTTCAAATAAATATTGTGCTTTGCTTATAGGCAGCGGGGGGCCCAAGACTCTCCAGGGCCCTTAGCATCACCTTAGAATCTGATGTGGTGGATGTGGGCTCACAGGGCTTCCCTTGGGTCAGCACTTGGAGCTCATGCCAGTACCTTACAGGGAAAAGGTGACAGAGGTCGCCAACCTTTCGGACCTCATGGATCGCCAGTGGTTCACGGACCACTGGTTGGCGACCGTTGCCTTATGATTCAACTTTTTATACCCGCCCCTCCCCACACACATGCCAAATAGGGACAGGCAAGAAGCTGCATTCGCCCCTTCGTCTTCCATTTTGGCTATTTAAATAGAGATGTCAACACTAGTGCTTGCCACACTGAGGCTCGCTTCATTGGTACTTCAACAAACGCTTATGGGGCAGAGACTGGAAACTGGTCACTGCACTGAGCACCATGGTAGACACAAAGGGACAAGAAGGAGAAGGGCAATCGAGAAGGTCTTGGTTCAAGCCCTGCCCTCCTCTAATCTGTCAAGTTCTGTCATTGTCCCTCTCTGGGCCTCTTGAATCAATTAGTACAAGTGCTAACGAAATTCAGAGTACTGAAAAGATTCTTAAAGTCTTAGTCTTAGGAGGCTAATTGAAGGAGACTCTTGGATTTATGCAAACATTGGGGTTTTGTACGAGTGTCACTTAACCGCTTATTACCTATGGCAGATTATCGCCTGGGACGGCTTCAGACCGCTTCTTCCTGCTGCTGAGCTTGGCCATCGGGACCCCTTGGCACCCTGTATCTTTATGCTAATGCCTGACATCGCCTATGCTGATTCCCTCCAGAGGGGCGGCTGTTCACCGCACCGATCCCAGACTAGGTTCTTGACCTTCACTCATTTCAGTGTTCTTTGTGCCTGGGCCTGACTTTTGGCTCTCCGTCCTGTTTTCTGTCTCCTGCCCTTTGGACTGAGGTTGTTCCTGTTCTTCCTGGCTTGCTTCTTAGCTTCCCCTCAAGGTCTTGGCTGGGACCTATCCATGGACTCATGTCTTTCCAAACAGCCTCAGATAGGATTTGAGTGCCCCGTTTTGATCCCTTATGACAGAGGTCGCCAACCTTTCGGACCTCATGGATCGCCAGTGGTTCACGGACCACTGGTTGGCGACCGTTGCCTTATGATTCAACTCCTGCCTCTGGGCAAAAAAGAATGAAAAGCAAGGGAATCAGAAACTCTTGGATATAATACTTCCAGCTGGTTTTAGCCACCAGAATTTTAGCCAAAAGGAGGATGCATGAAGGAAACAGTATATGATAAGCTGAAATGTGACTCACTGAGGACTCAACCCTTGGTTCTAGTTTTATCGCTTGAGGTCACACATGAACAAGTCTAATTCCTTTCTCATAAGACAGCTCTTCCAAGATTTAATTGCAATTATCTAGCAATTATCTGTTAACTTTCTGTGATCATCTCACTCTCCTGCCAGGTCAGCTCCTTTTTAGTCAAAATGTCATTTTCACCTAACATTCCTTAGATATTATGATTCTGAATATTTTGTCAACCTGACTGCTCTTCCTAATCCTGTCCAACAGATGTCGATTGTTCTTTCTTTGAGGTGCCGGAGCTGCATGCCACTCTAGAGAGGCTCTGATCAGCCAGGTTTTAGGTCCTGCATCCCAAAGTGAGCTCCGTTACCCTCGGCCCTGTGGCACACTCTGGGGGCAGAGGTCGATGGTCAGTTATTTCTCAGATGGCCAAATATCTGAGAAATCCTACAGACTAGCATCTCTCTTGAAGATTTCAGAATGTACATTGAAGGATAAAAGGATCTATGTCATCCTGTTTACCTTTATGCGTAACCTTGTATTTCCCAAATGTCACAGTCATTATCCTTTAGCCAGGAAGGTGCCTTCGGGCGACTGCTCTCAATTCAGGGAACTGGTCTCTGTATACCCTGCCCCTCCCAGAACTTGAGCCCTTCTCTTCCTAGGATCCCTCTCCCAAGAACTGCTCCCTGGCAGAGAAGCAGTGTTGAAGTCTTGGGGGGACCTGGGGCGACTCCAGGTATAGATTATAGGTTAGTACAGTTTTTCTGCCTGTCACACCTGTTTTACAGAGAGCAAGTTTTCATCTGGTGGGAAATTTGGGGTCTTGAGGTTTATTTAAGAAAACTTGATGTAAAAGTATCTGAATTTAATAAAGAGAAGCGTGTAGGCTTTGCTGCAGAACTCACCACAAGTTTCCGAAACGATGTTATAAGTTACTACTGACGAAGCAGAAAGGTCTCTGCACTCTTTTATTTCATTCTTACAAAAGCCCTCTGTAAGGACTTAACCCCTTTTTACACATCAGAAATGATGGAGGAGATAGGAAGAGGTTGAATAACTTTCTGGAGGCCACACAGCTAGTAAGGGAAGGAGCCAGGATGCCCCAAATCAGAACTGAGCCATTCAAGGTCGTGATTTTAGCTTGTAGACCACGGGACAGCCCCCTGTAAACCTAAAACACTCACCTCCGTCTTCCTGGGAGCACATGGTGGGGGTGAATCCCTCCTTTCCCCTCCTTCCTCCAAGGGTTACTTGTATTAGAACAGCTGACGCCTCCTAGCTCTATTTCCTCGCCCAGGTGGAGGATGCTGGTGGAACGTTCTCAGATGACAAACTGTCAACAGTAAGTTGTTGTGAGTCTTCCCAGACACCTGACCCTTTGCTCCTCTGAGTGAAGCCAGGGCCTCAGGTTTTGAATTAGTTCAGAACTTCATGGAGCTAGAGGTTGTGGTTGCCCACCTATGAGGTTGTCGGGGTGACTTTGGCCCTGAAGGAACTGCCCTCCTGTGGGTAGCCTAGGATCTGTGGCTGAGCAGATGGGGGTGGGCATGTGTGTGTGTGTGGGAGCTTACGGAAAGGGCCAGACACCAGATTATGTCTTTCTTAACCCTGGAACATTTAAGGATTTGGGGATTCCTCAGGCTTTCAGGATATGAATGGCTAATAACTAAATCTCCAAGGAAATAATAGCAATTAATCTGACTTAATGTTACCCTGGGGACACTATTAAATTCTGCATTGTATATCTCAGTGTTATTGAATGTGTGGCTTAGAGCAGGGGGGCGTGGGCATTTGCCCCAGCTCAGGGAACTGTATGTGTAGAGATGAGAGAGGAGGGGGAGATGAAGAAAAAAGCCCAGGAAACAAGTTGGGCGGACAGAGATGGAGGGGCTGACATAAGCCAGCGGTGGGTTCCAGCCCTGTGGGCCAGTGCTCCATGCGCGAGGACAGCTTGCGCCCAGTGCACCAGGCCTGTGATGGCCACACTGGACCAGCCACTCCCTGCTGCAGACGGTCACGTAGGTCCCTCTGAGGCATTGAGACCTCTGACTCATTGAACCCAGGAGGAATCTCTGGCCTCCAGAAGCAAGTTGTCTTACCTAAGGTCACCCAGCTAGTCAGGGGCAGAATGGCACTAGAACTTGACTTTCCAGATGCCCTGATTTGTGAGCTCTTTCTGGACCTGGGCAAGGACTCTTAGAGCTGGGTCTCAGTCACACACCTGGGGTTGATCGGTACTTGCTGGCACTGTGACCTGGGTCTTGGCCCGAACTCCACTTTTGTCATCTGTAAAATGAAGGTAGTAGTGCTGTGGTGATGAGGAGTGCATACGTAGGGTAAATAAATGTCTTGCCTACTGGAGGGCTGCACACACCTTCCTCCCCACCCAGATCGGCCTCCCCGTCCTGTGTGTGGGCTCTGCGGGAAGGCCCGGGAGCCCCTAAAGGAAGGTTTCCTTTTGCGCTGACCCCGGGCAGAGAGATCCAGGCTGAGAACTCCTCTAGGTTCACCCTGAGGAAGCAGAGGCACCCCTCCGCCTGGGTGGGGCCAGGCATGCGGGCACCTCTTCCCCAACATCATTGCCTTCTACTCCTACCCCTTCTTCTAGGGCAGGGATGGTGAACCTCTTGAGCTCGGCGTGTCAGCATTTTGAAAAACCCTAACTTAACTTTGGTGCCGTGTCACATATAGAAATTTTTTGATATTTGCAACCATAGTAAAACAAAGATTTATAGTTTTGATATTTATTTTATATATTTAAATGCCATTTAGAAAGAAAAATCAACCAAAAAAATGAGTTCGCGTGTCACCTCTGACATGTGTGTCATAGGTTCACCATCACTGTCCTAGGGACTGGCCCTGGCTTCACCCCCTCCAAGCCCAGTGGACATTGGAGGGACACTGGAAGGTAGGAGGCTTTTTCTCCTTTTCCCTAAACAACAACAACAACAATAACAAACACATATAGAAGAAAATGAACACACTTTACCTGCCATTCCCTGACGTGCCTTCCTCTGCACTCCACCCCGGTATGAAATCTCCCCTAACCATTCCAAAGAAGGAAGGAAAATCAGTGTTCTGATTGGTTGATCTGAAGATGCTGGACCCAAAATCCCTGGGGTGTTTCCCTTCATCCCACTCTGACCAGTTCATTGGCATAATAAACCCTAAATAGTAATCCATAATAGTTGCTGTAACAATAGTAACAATAGTTAGCAATTATTGTTTGGGGCAAGGTTTTATGCTAAGTGCCCACCTTATCTCATTAAATGCTTACAGAAATGGTACGAGGTAGGGATTATTACCGCCCTCATGTTACAGAAGAGAGAACTGAGGCTTAGAGACATTAAGTAATTAGCTCACAGTTGCACAGTGAGCCAGTGGCAGAGCTAGGATCTGAATTAGATTTGACTAACTCTGGAGCCCCCTCCATCTCGGAGTTTGTATAGGGTGTCCCAAAATTCACGCAAGAAGTAATTTTGATAGAAAACACAGGTTTATAATTAAAAATTGTAAAGTTTTTTATTGATTCATAAAATATACATTGTAGGGTTATGTATGGAATAGCACATCAGGTAAAGCCAGTGGCAGCTAGGATCTGAATTAGATTTGACTAACTCTGGAGCCCCCTCCATCTCGGAGTTTGTATAGGGTGTCCCAAAATTCACGCAAGAAGTAATTTTGATAGAAAACACAGGTTTATAATTAAAAATTGTAAAAAGTTTTTATTGATTCATAAAGTATACAGCATAGGGTTATGTATGGAATAGCACATCGGGTAAATGGCCTCCACGGCTTTGCTGGCACATACGCAAAGCCA
>NW_006290034.1:8644496-8656476 GCF_000327345.1 Myotis davidii
AGTTGTTGTCAAATATTACATCCTTTTTGCCCTTGAAGGGGCACCAGGTTATGAGTCAGAAGAGTTAGATCCTGAGCCCGTTTTCTTGTCTGTCAAGGGGGAATAACACCTGTACAGCAGGGCCTCAAAACACAGAATTGATTAAGCAGTTAATTTAAGAACATGGTGAGTGTGTACATCCCAAAATACACACACACTAAATTAAAATAACCGGGGTAATATAATTCTGGTGTTTGCTCTAAGAAACCACGCTCTGTAGAGTACTGGTGAGATCCTGAGCCAGGGTAATTAAGGAGCATTTTTCTGGTGGATTCTAGTTTTGGGCCTTTGCCTCTGTTGTTCTTTTCTGGGTGTCAAATTGATTCAGAAGAGAATGTCTACACTGGTCACGTTTTTAGACCAATCCCACGGGTTTACACTAAGTTGGAGAAAGCTCTCTGTGATTCTCTGGGTATGATTGGTTTAAGGTACAGAATTGCCACCCCCTTTTTAATGCGGTCTTAATTCTTCTCCTGCTGACCACTGGATACATTTGTGCAATGCTGGACCTAAAGAGAGAAGGACTTTGTTTCATTGTCTTTTCTGCGAGTTTTCTTGCTTTAATGGCATATCACAGAACACCTGCTCTCCATAGCCTGTGGCCGTTGAAGAAGATTTATAAAGTTCCATAAGAGAACAACTTCAGGACGGAATGCTGCTACCTTCATCTTCCCTCATCGCTATGGTTACTTTCTGTGCCTTATCAAACCCTCCCTCCTCATTGGCCGAGCATTTGTTGTTGAACAACCTCATATCTGCCATAGTCTTGCACAGACAACTTCCTTCATACATTTGGTTAATGTAGTTCCTATGCTGGTTTAGCAACTTCTCTTTTATTGTGTGCCCTACGCAGAATTGACATGGAGAAATTATAAAGGCAGTTAGGTTGGGTTTTGTGCCCCCTGACCTTTCCTTTTCTTTGTCCTTGGAGTGGTGGGGACAGAGGCCCAGGTGTCCAGGTATCATACGCCACCTCACCCAGATAATAGCCTGTGGATTAATGCAGCTTTTCTGGAAAATCTGTTCTCAGCTAGCTGGCCCAGAAAAGGTGGTCACCGCTGATGTGGGTGCCAAGTAAAAGCTGGGCCTCTCAGGAGGCAAGGGCCAAGGACCCGAGTAATGCACAAACACGCCCCAACTTATTGGGAAGAATAAATGACTTCTGGACTCGGAGACGAGGTGGGAGAAATCAAGTAAGACACAGGTCAGGGAGAAATGTGATCTGAGAAGAAATCCAGGGATCAAAATGGAAGAAATGACTTCTGGACGCGGGAGTAAGGCGGGAGAAATCAAGTAAGACACAGGTCAGGGAGAAATGTGATCTGAGAAGAAAGCCAGGGATCAAAATGAGTGCCAAGGGCCATGTGAGCGAGAGTAAGACGGCAACATGGGGAGGAAGCATGGCGAGAGGAGGTGCCTTTGGAGCGATGTATATGCAGCAGGTGTGAGTGGTACGCCCTGCCGTGTGAAACTGAAATGTCTGAAGAAGCAGAATAGCTGATAAATTGTGATACCACTTGACCAATTTCTCTCTCAGAAAGTGGAGGAAGCAGTGACATGAACTGCCATTCTGGATTTAATTTTTTTTAAAAAAGTATTATTGTATTTTGACAAATCATACCCAGAATAATTAACTAACTCTTGGAATTGACAAACATTACTGCTTTGAGATACTTGCCCTAGACTTTTGCTGGAGAAGTAAAAATTCTGAGATCAAGCGAAATTCCCTCTGTTCCCCCACCTCAGGGTCCTTCTCTCTCTCCCCAGAGGCTGCCGCTGTGAATGTGGGAGAGTCCTTCTCTGGACTCAACGCGGATCAGTAAGAAACAACTCATTTTAAAGATAAGGAAACGACAGAACATTTGGGGGAAATAGTCTTAGGTAGAAGTAGCCAAGGATAGGAACCCTGGCATCTTCCCTAGATTTAGGGACACAAATGTCATAGAAAATCAGGTATAAATCCAGGACTCTTGAAAAGTGGAAGTAGATTTAAAAGCCCGGGAGAGTCTAAGAATTAGAATTGTGACTATTCAGATAAAATGAGCCTGATAAGGGGAAAAAGGGGAAACAACTTTACAAATACAGAGTTTCTTTGGGAGCTCTCTTAGAGTTCAGCTTCCCATGGGCGAATCCATGGGGCCTGGAAGGTAGTGACTCAGCCAAGGTGAGCAGAGACCTGTAAGGGGAGCCAGAGTTCTGAATTCGCTGAAGGAGATGAAGTTTTCAAATAGTGCTGAGAACAAAAACAAAACATCTTCTTTTAAAAACTATAATCAGAACAAAGGAAAGATCAAAGGAGTCATAGACCCACTTTTTGGAGCGGCTGGTGAAATGTTAACGGACAACAGGAAGAACCCAGAATGCCCAGATCCTGTTTTTAAATGAAGTTGTCCACTAAGAAGGGTTATCTCTTCATAGAGAACAATGTGGACCCAGCACAGTTCGGCAGGTTCTGAGAGAGGTGAAGACTTGGTAAGAGAATGCGCAGCACCTCCCAGTGAGGCAGACGAATTGCATCCCAGAGGACAGATATGATTGCAGACATGATTATAGATCTTCAGTGCTTCGAAACTACTGGATGGGCAGATGTCCTAATTTTCAAACTCTGGTACAAGAATATTCAGGAATGTGGAGAGCAGAAAACTTGTTAAAGTTCTTCCTTAAGCAAGCAGCGCAAAGTGTGGTGTGGAGAGAAGCCCACGAGGGCAGATATTGCTAAGAGGTTTCCTACACCCCAGGCCCTTCAGTTCCCGATGGCAAAGGAACCAGGAGCCATAATCCTGAGGGCACATCCCTACCTCCAAAGGGGGAAGTTCAGCGTGGGACTCCCAGAAGGCCGTGCGTTTACACAGAACTTGGCTGCCATCGCTTATGGAGCCCACTCATCTCTGAACCCCTTTCTGGAAGAGTCTCCAGAAATCCTGTCCCAGCCCCTTAATTTGACAGACGTGGAAGCCTGGGCGCCTGGATTGGCAAGGCGCAGGGAGAGGAAACAACCTGTCCAAGTTTACACAGCTCTTAATGGCTGGGCTGGGATCAGAGCCAGTGAGCTGACTCACCACCTGGGGTTCTTCCCCTTTGTGCTTCCCTTGCGTTGCCTAGCATGCTCTTCTCATTTGTGCCCATATATCTTTCATCTCCCCAAGAAGACTGCCTTCATTTCACTTTTATTGTGGGGCAGGCACTACCCTAGCTGCTTTGCAGATATACAGTTGATTAAAATTGGGTTCTGGATTTAATGAGCTTCTAGTGTAGTGACCGCTTACAGTGTGACACTTGATGGATGGGAAGGGAACAAATAGATTGCTAAGGAATCATGGTGGAAGGTGCCATTGTGCGCTGGAGGATTCGAGAAAGAAGGTTTTACCAGAAGGCTTTCACTGGACAAGGAGACACCTTACACAGCTTGGTATTCTTCACAGAGCCTTGCACAGCATGATAAAAGCCAGGGAAACTGAACTGCCACAGTCACCTGAGGCCTCACAGAGCTTGTTTTCAAATTTAGAGGACTAGTCCATCCTATTCTTTTTTTAAAAAAATACATTTTTATTGATTTCAGAGAGGCAGGGAGAGGGAGAAAGAGATAGAAACATCAATGATAAGAGAGAATCATTGATCGGCTGCCTCCTGCACACCCCACACTGGGGATTGAGCTTGCAACCACTGGGAATTGAGTCACGATCTCCCGGTTCATAGGTTGATGCTCAACCACTGAGCCACGCTGGTCGGGCTAGTCCACCCTATTATTGATCCCTGCTCTGAAGGATGCTAGAGACCAAGATATTTTCCTTTCTTCTTCATCTCTTTATTTTTTCCTTTCTTATGCTACTTAATTCTAGTTGGCTCCTCTTCAAAGATTTGATGAAGATTAAAAATTTGTTTTTGAGCCAGGATGTGTCACTAGCTGGGAAGCCAGAGACTGGTGAATCACACCAGGAGGGTGAGAGTTTCTGCCCCTTGTATTCGCTCAGCAACTGGACTACACCCAGGACTGCCTTCGGGAATGAGAGGGGGTTATGGGGCAGAAAGCTTTGCATCTTGGAGCCTCCTCTCTGAGGCAGTATGGAAGCATCGACAGCCCGATCAGGAAATTCAGAGAAAGAAATGGATTGACCACATGAATGTTGAGAATACTGCGTTCTTTCCCATAGAGGCTTGCTCCCCGGGGTGCAGGTGTACAGGGTAGTTAGAAGATCCAGCTCCCTGGGTATATGGCCTTTATTATGTTGAGATATGAGCCCTCTATGCCCACTTTGCTGAGAGTTTTTATCGTAAATGGGTGCTGGATTTTATTAAATGATTTTTCTACATCTATTGATATGATCTTGTGATTTTTATCTGTCATTTTGTTTATATGATGTATCACATTTTTTGATTTATGAATGCTGTACTACCCTAGCCTCTCTGGAATAAATCCCATTTGATCATGGTGTATGATTTTTTTAAATGTATTGCTGGATCAAATTTGCTAATATTTTGTTGAGGATTTTAGCATCTATGTTCATCAGGGATATTGGTCAATAATTTTCTTTATATGTCTTTATCTAGTTTTGGTATTAGGTACCAATTGTTGGTATCAATAATGTTGATTTTTTTGGAATAGTTTGAAGAGGATCGGTATTAGTTCTTTGAATGTTTGGTAAAATTTGCCTGTGAAGCTGTCTGATTCAGGACTTTGTTTGCTGGAAGTTATTATTTTATTTTATTACGGCTTTGATTTCATTAGTTGTTATTGGTCTATTCAGATGTTCTGCTTCTTGCTGATGCAGTCTTGGAAGATTGTATGTTTCTAGGAATGTATCCATTTCACCCAGTTTGTCTATTTTGTTGGCATATAGTTGTTAGTAATATTTTCTTACAATCATTTATGTTTCTGTGATGTCTGTTGTTACCTCTCTTCTTTCATCTCTTACTTTATTTATTTGGGTCTGCTCTCTTTGTTACTTGGTGAGTCTGGTTAAAGGTTCATCAATCTTGTTTATCCTTTCAAAGAACCAGCTTTTGGTTTCATTGATTTTTTTTTTTTAATTTCTGCTCTGATCTTTATTAGTTCCTTCCTTCTACTTACTCTGAGCTTTTCCCAATTTTCTTTTCCCAGTTCTTTTAGGTGAAGGTTAGATTGTTTACTAGAAATTTTTCTTGCTTCTTGAGGTAGGCCTGAAATGCTATGAGCTTCCCTCTCAGGACTGTTTTCGGTGTGTCCCATAGATGAACCATGAGGGTTTAAAAGCCAGTTTTATTCTTTTCTTATGAGGTTGATCTTTAGTCCGAGTGCACATACCTAATTCTCCAAGACTAATAAGGACTTTGTATTGCTGATGGGGGGTTAGAATAGAAAATCTCTAAAGCTTTTTCCATTTCAGGGATCTGGAATCCCATAAAGAAGACGTTGGGGGAAAAAAAAAAGAAAAGAAAAAAAAAAGAAAAGAAAAAAAAAGAGAAGACTTTGAGAAAGCCCATTTGTCTTATTTTCTATCTCTATCACTATGTTGTAATTCTTTTTTTCCCCTAATGACTAATGCTGTTGAACACTTTTTTTTACTTATTGGCCATTTGTGTATATTCCTTTGAGATTTGCCTGTTCAGTTCTCCTCCTCCCCCCACATTCTTTGCTGGAGGAGGAAATCTTTCTTCTTCTTTTTCTAAAAATTGATTTCAGAGAGGAAGGGAAAGGGAGAGAGAGAGATAGAAACATCAACGATGAGAATCATTGATCAGCTCCCTCCTGCACGCCCCCTACTGGGGATTGGAGCCCACAACCCAGGCATGTGCCCTGAACAGGAATCCAAGAGTGACCTCCTGGTTCATGGATTCATGCTCAACCACTGAGCCACACCAGCTGGGCTATGTTGTAATTCTTACTAGCTGTGTGACCTTCCACTCTTCTCTAAATGTCAATGTCTTCATTTATAAAACGGATATGATAGTTTCCACTGTCCTGGGTTGTTGCAATGACTCAATAAAATAACATATGTGAATGTGTGTGATTAAGCTTTATAGGATAAAACTCCCTCCCTTCTTTGCTCCTACAAAGATACTGATGCAGTCAGTGTCTAAACTGAAGCCAGTGTTCTCATATGAACTTGCCTCAGTGAATAAACATTTAGAAGACCCTCCTTGCCCTACCTCAGACAAAAATTTTATCTCCTGTAAAAGCTGTGATAATGACTGAGATAATGCCTGCTCTGGTGCCATTAGTCATTGTTTTTGTCATATGGTATCGTCCTACATATTAGTCATTAAAACTCTAGTGGAAAATAATTTTAAAATCATAGCTTCTTAAAGTTAGGGGTCACTGTCCAATTAAAGCCTGCTGCTCCTCCCCCCAATTTTATTTTTGATAACTTCCTGACAGATGGTCATTGAGACTGTTATTGAATAATTCCAATGGCAAAGAGGTCACTACTTTATAGGGTAGCCCATGCCATGTGGTGCAGCGGAAGTTGATTAGACACCCTTTTATAAGTTGAAGGCCACCTCCCCAAAACCTTGTTTCATTGGCTCAAGTTCTATGAAATAGAGTAAACAGAGGTAAATTTGCTTCCTCTTTCATTCGACAGCACTTTAAATTAATTTAAAGATAGATACCTCTTTTCCATCCTCTATAACCTGGTTTATCTTATCGTTTCTCATGTGACAGTTTCTAGATCCTGGGACAGTTTCTAGATCTGTTACCATCCAGGTAGCTCTTTACTAAGAATGCCCACATTTTCCAGTGTCCTCCAAAAGTACCTGATCACTACCCCAGGACGGTTCTAACAGTGCGGAGGATGGAAGGTGGAAATTGTCTGGATTTAGGCTGATAACATTACAGGTTTTTTTTTTTTTAAATCAGATTATATGATTATTTAATATTTAGTGTCTGATAAATTAAAACCTCAAGGTAGTTCTACAGAAACTGTTATTAAATTAGAGCTTTCCTGGATTAGACTGTTATATTAATCAATTAAATATTTTAATCTAAAGACAGGTGACGGTATCATCAGTTAAAGACCTCTCCTCACTTTAGTTTATTTTGGGCCATTGTTCTTATCTGTTCACTGAACTTTATTTTACTTTTATTTGTTTTTTTAATCTTTGACCGAAGACATATTTTTTAAATATACTTTTGAGAGCGAGAAGGAGAGAAAAAGAGACAAACAGCGATTGGTTGCCTTTCATGCTCACCCCGACTGGGGATCAGACCTGCAACTTAGGTATGTGCCCTGACGGGGATCTGAACCCGCAAACTTTTGGCATATGGGACGATGCTCCAACCAACTGAACCACCTGGCCAGGGCTGTTTGCTGAATTTTAATTTGTCAGTACACCCATTAGTGGTCTTCTTGGCTTTGTGTCACCTGAAATTTTGGGTAAACTGTTCCAGTGGTAGAGGCCTTTAGTCTACCTCCTCTACCTAAAGACTTCCCTAAATGAGCACTTATTCATCATTCCTGAGTAAGGTTGCTGAACTGCAAAATTATTTAATAGTTCTTCATTGAGGCTACGATCTGGAGAGCTCCTGAGCCTGATCACTTCATTAGTCATTCAATTAGCAAGGGAAAGTTCTTTTGTTAAAAATCTGAGTGAGGTTATTAAAATGCATATGCTTAGAAGATGATATTAATCAGTTTGAGGTTTCTGGGTGCCATCTAGCCAGGTGGGCTGATGCAGGAATCATTGCTCTGGCCCAGAGGCAATATACTCATTCACTGAATAGTAGGAACATTGGGAAATGCATTGAGAAATTCTTGATCTGTCTTGATGTTTCAGGAGGTTGAGGAAGAGCTGACTGGACTTAATTCTGGCAGCAAAAGGAATCCTGACCCACTCAAAGGTCAGGATGCCCAGTCTTCAAGGGCTTCTCTGTTTTTACCCTGTGCCATAAACCAGCAGTTGTAGGTGAGCTTTCTGCAATTGTAAAAGGAATTCAAGGGCATAGACAATAGGGAATTGGGGGGTATTATCACTGGGAGGAAACTCAAGACAACGAAAGCTTTGAACACTGTTGAGAGAAGTGGACCAGAGGTTGAGCTCAAGGGAGGAGGAGATTGTGCTATATAACTGAGACCTTAGACTTAGCTTGAACAGCTGAATTGATTCTCACCCCCCCCCCACCCCGGCACAATCAACAGTATGCATTGTTGTAGGAGACCAGTGTAAAGAGTCACCACTCTATAGTCTGATCCCAATATTTAGAATCCAGTTATGAGGGTCCTAGTCTCCTTTGAAAACATTTACCGATTTATCAGGAATGTGGAAAACAGGAACTTTGGGTGAAAGTATCCTATTTTTATATAATTTGTGCAGGCCAAGGAAGGGGACTATAGCTTCTCAAAGTATCCCAAATGCCATAAATATCCCTGAAGGACAAGAAAAAAAAATCAGCTAAATTAAACTAAACATTATGGACCACCTAATGCTAGAATCTAAGAAGAATCTCTCAAGTATATAGAGATGGAACAAATTGGGGAATAAACTCTATGTAGGTTTCACTTAAAACTTCACAAAACAGAACGTCTGGGGGGAAAGGTCACTTTATAATCTCTTGATAACTGCTTCATTGGTCAGAGGCTGAGGGCTTTCACAAACCAGAAAACAGAGTGATACTCCTGTAGGACATGGGGTAGAGCACTTTGAGGTTTCCTGTAAATTGTTCTCTTACTATCCAGTCATCTTTCTCTGTCCATAGAAAGACAGATGCAGTCTCATCAGTGATGAGAATGATATCAATGTGTGTACTGGGAAAAGCTGCAGAACCAATGGCAAAAATGGGTAGGCACTGGGGAAGAGAAAGGAGGGGAGAGTTGGAGAAACTGGTGTTGGTGTATTGCATTTTAATAGGTGTTCTCATGAGTGAAGTAGGTGCAGTAAGAGAGAAAAATAATGCTGCTAACAGTACATGATGGAAACTACATTTTCTGAAACCATGTTTGTTCAAAGCATTAGGACCTGGAATGATAAGAACAGGAGAAAATGCCACTGAAGCTGACTTAGATGAAAGTCTGTTACAAATTGTAGCAACTTGAGCTTGGGTGGGGGAAATGGGTGGGAAAAAGGAAGGACATCTGTAATACTTTCAACAATAAGATAGATTTTTTAAAATCGTGGCCACTTGAACTGTGAGTATCATCTTACCTTTAGCTACAGAACCGAGGAGAGGAAGCATCCATCAGCCTAGGAGTTAGAGTGGATCCAAGGACCATTCATGCACCCTGCAGGTTGCAAAGATTCTGAGTATATAGATCCTATTTTATATGAGGATGTGTGAAGAGGAAATCTGTCCATGGAGATGATCTAAAAAGTACCATAGAGCAAAGAAACGTTAATGTGGTTGTGAAAACTCAAAGGAAGAGAACTTCTGGGTTTCATGACATAGCAGAGACTGGAGGAACTCAAAGTTTAGAACACCTAAAAAATGCTGAATCATTCATGTAAGTGCCTTGCCGAGTTGGTGGGAAAGTAAAAGAAATCTTCAAAGCCTTGAAATGACAAGAAAGGTATAGCCAGCATTTGCCACTGGCCATATGTGGATCCGTAGTTTCCTCGTTTACACTTCAAGTGGGCTGAAGACATAGCTTATGTAAGGCAGGAGGGTAGTGGACCTGAGCATCCTGCATGAAGCCAACATCACTGAGGGGCAACATCCTCTGTGGTAAATCAGGGTTAAAAAAACAACAACCCCACGCCACAGAGATAGACAGTGTGGATCTTTTCCTGTCTTGGCTTTGGTTCTGACTGGAGGAACATAAAGGCAGAAGTCTTCTACAACAATTCCTAACCCCAAGCTCACCTTTGCATGTATCGGACCAAAATTCATAGCAGCTCTAAGATTTGAGTCTCAGGAGGTATTGTCCATCCAGGTCTCTGGAAAAATCAAATGAAAATCCTCTCTGTGGAAATATTTTTAAAATTTCAGGACTCAAAAATTTCTATAGATAAATTTCCAAGGACAATGAATTTACACACACACACACACACACACACACACACACACACACGCACACACCCCACATGTACTAGAATCAAAAGACACAATAAACTGCAGAAACACAAGGACAAAACTTAAACATATTGGAATTGTCAAAAGTAGAATGCAAATTTTGTTTAATAAATTTAAAAAAAAGACATTTAAAAGGAGATTATAAATAGGGACTAAAAATAATTGAAAAGGAGCCAAGTAGAATTTCAAATTGATTAGAGACATGAACGGCAGTGATGCCACCTAGCCTCTGTTATAGCAGGGTCCTGTCATGTCATTGCTGTCAGCCTGCTACATTCTATGACAGCCTCCTATACCCTCAGCCCTGGCCTGCCGGGAGCCTCCACTGAGCTCTATGGGTATGTTGGTATTAGTGTGTTCCCTATGAACTTTGTAAATAACGTGCAAACTATGTTCCAGGGGAACAAGTCGCCTAGCAGATCTTCGGTGGTATGTAGCATATCCATTCTATCATGCCTGCTTCCTTGAGAATTCTAATCTCTTCCTTTGCCATCTGTCATTACAAGTCTGGCATTTAAACTCTGCTTAGTGTGAGCCACTGCTTTCTCAGTGCTTCTAGAAGCCTTCCTTGTAGGGAGTTTGAACCATCTCCTGAAGGGGCTTGCCAGTGTTTTAAATCCTATTTTATTTTATAATAAAATGACTAAAATTTTGAAAGAAATAACAGCAGCAACAACAAAAAACAACAACGTTTGAGGTACAAAGCTTCACCAAGAGGGAAATTTATAGTCTTAAATATTTATATTAGAAGAGAAGTTAGGTGATAATTAGGTAGAAAAAAAAATTAAAGTAGAAAAAAGCACACACACCTAAGCCAAGGAAAGTAGGATGAGGGAAATTATGAAGATATGAACTAAAATTAATGCAATTAAAAAGTAAAGTAGAAAAGCAATAAAGCCTAAACCTGAGTTCTTGAAAAATATATAAAAACTTAAAATCTCTGGCAAGATGACTTATATAAATGGTAACATAGAAGATAAGATAATATAATGAAAAAAAAAAACTTAAGCTAATCAAATTTGAAAACTTATGTGAGTTGGAAAAATTCTTGCACTCAACATTGTAAAAACTCACCAAAATTGTTCCAAGAAGAAATACAAAATCTGAATGTTTTTATAACCATTTAAGGAATTAAGTATTTAAAGATTTTTTCTTAAAAAGAAAACCACATTCAAACTGTTTTATAGGCAAGTCTTCTAAAGATGCACTCTGTCATCACTTCTATTCAGTATTTTTCCAGAGAACCTAGCCAGCAAATAAGACAAGAATTATAAATGAAACTTACAAGGTTTGGAAAGAAAGACATGAAATTCTTTTCAGATGATATACTTGTGAATACTGAAAATTAAAATCTATGGGTAAATTATTAAATTTAATAAAATATTTATGAAGTTTGTCAAAATATAAGGTCAATACATGAATGTCTATTATGTGTCTATCCACTGGTAACATCCAGTTAGAAAATGCATTCATATTGAAGTTCAAGGGAGCCCAATTCATAGCACCTTTCTTCTCAGCCTGAGTTCTGAACCAGACAAAAGAAGAGGCAGAGAGAAGCTGAAACACTGCTATCAGTAATGTTGATTTTGAAAAATGTGGCTTATATTTGTGCATAAGAGAGATTCATAATGCTGAGTTCCAGAATTAAACAGCCTTACTCAACGAGTCATTAGCAATATATGAACTCCAAAGGCCTCTTCTACAGGGGAAGGGTCTTTTCTGCTAAGCTCTCTGCATGGCTTAGGGTAATCAAGACCACATGCTCTCACAGACAGAGCAGCTCCCAAGAGGAAGGGAAGAAGGGGCCTGGGCAAGAAAGCCAAGTTTATCCTTCCAAACCATTAATCAGATTATGTTGCTTCTTCTCCCTCAGGGCCAGCCTGAGTGAGAGGTGGAGAGCGGCCAGGATTGTTTCACAGGTGAAGTTCCCTCCACGTGGAAGGAAACCTAGTGGGGAAA
>NW_006290034.1:8656493-8679658 GCF_000327345.1 Myotis davidii
TCCTCCCGAAAAAGAATTTATAATATCCCTCTTTGTTCCCCCCAAAGAATGTTTAGCCCTTAGGAGGATATTTAATAAAAGATATGCAAGATCTTTATGGAGAGAAGTATAAACATTTATTGAAGGATATTAAAGAAGACCTAAATAAATGGATTAGCTATTTTTGAAATTAATATGAATGAACAAAGGGTTCATAAGTAGCCAATACACTCCTGAAGATACAGGTCCAAGTAGGAGGACCTGCCCTACCAGATCCAGTCTTTTATCAAGCTGTAGTAGTTAAGGCAGTGTGGTTTGTGTGTAGGAATAGGGAAATGGCCCAATGGAACAGAATAGAGACACCAGACACAAACTCATACATAGCTGATAAAAAGCCACCATAGGCACTAAAGATCAATTAGGAAAAGATGAACGATTTAACAAGTGACACTGAAGTACTGGTTATCCATGTGGGAAAAAAAATAAACAACTGTATTCTACCACACCTACACAAATTCCAAATGAGTGTAGGACTTCAGTTGAAAAGGGAAAACTTACAATTTTTTTTTTTAGTAAAATACAAAAAAAAATGTTCTTTGACTTTAGGAGTTGAAAAGAATTTCTTAAGGTTCAAAGGAGGCAAACTTTGTAAAAGTTCATTTGGTAAATTAGACTGCTTTACATTTGAAAACCTTTTTCTTCAAAAGAAAGTAAAAAGAGAAGCCCCAAATTGTTAGAAAATAGTTGCAATGTACTAACCAATAAAGAATTAATATCTAGTTTATATAACAAAGGCCTGTCGATTAATAAGAAAAAGACAGCCAGCCCATCAGGGAAAAAATGGGCAAAAGATGTGAACAAACATTTCACAGAGAAGAAACAGGGCTGATCTATAAATGTGAAAAGATGTTCAATTAGGTAGCACTTTGTATCACCCAGGTTTACAAAAATAACAAATCTTACAATACTAAGTACCGTCAAGGATGTGGAACAATGGAAACGTTCAGACACTGGTCCGTGGAGTATCAATTGATACAGCCACATTGGAAACCCATTTGGCATTCCTTGGTATAGTTGAGGATGTGAATATCCTGTGATGTAAGAATTTCTAGAGGACTCACATAAATGCTTCAGGAACCATGGACAAGATTATGACTGTAGCATTATTTGTAACAGCAAAATCTGGAACCAATGCAAAATCCATCAACACCTGAATGGATAAATGAATCGTTGTTCATTCATGTAATGAAATACTATACCGAAGTAAAAATGAGTGCACTACAACCATATGCACCAACATGGATGAATCCCATGTGGAATCAAAAAGACTCATAAAAGAATGAAAGTCATGACAGGATACATACAGTATGATTCAATCTGCGTAAAGATAAGATGCAAAACTGAACAACTTATTGTTAGGGATACATTGATAAATGTAAAAACATAAAGGAAAATGGGGATAATTAACAGCAAACTCAGGCCAATGGTCACCTCAGGATTGGGGAGGGGAAAAGGCTCACAGAGAATTTCAAAAACACTGATAATGTTCTGTTTTTAACGCGAAGTGGTGGGTGCCTATGTGCTTATTTAATAAATATTGCTTGTATGATATGCACAAAGTACACATGCTCACTTATAGCACGATATATTTTATTTAAAGAACGAAAGAACGTGCTCTGGAAATGAAATACTAAAGGATTCAGAATAAAATTTCAGCAAATTACTTGGCATTTTCAATGAAATTCAAGAAGACATGGCTTCTATTGCAAAGGAGCAGAAAATTCACACAGGAGACAACAGGCTGAAAGACAGAATGTTGACATACAAAGACAAGGATACAGGATACATTTGGAGGGCGTATAGGACAACTTTAAAACTGATAAAATATTAATATGCAATAGCTTAGTTAAAAATCTATGTGGGAAGCAATAAGGAGATGATTTTATAATTTGGAAAACAGAATTAATAGTGTGAAGAACAAACTTAAGGACATCTTCCAGAAGGTGGACATAAGAGACAAAGGAATGAAACTGGTGTGAGAAGATGATACATAGGAGAGGCTTCTTCCCCTGAGATGGCTTTGCTGCAGGTGTTATTACAGGCGCTGGAGATACAGCAGTAGCTCCTTGGGGAGACACAGGCAAAAAACAAGGCAAGTGTGTAAATTATAGACTACATTTGAACGCCTTGAGGTCTTTTGAGAAGAGTAATGCAGGAAAGGGGTGGGGGGCCTAGAGAGTATTGGGGAGGTGTTAGACTTTAAAATAAGGTGATCAGCAAAGGTTTTATTTCCTTGAGAATGTGGCATTTGATCAAGGTTTGAAGGTGATAATAGAAGCAAGAAAAAATGATCCATCTACAAAGGTAAGCACAGAGACAGTTAAGGGGACATAGAGGCCCAATTGAGGTAAGAGGAAGTAATTCTTTTCATTTCAAATTTCTGAGCCCAGAGAACATCCATCCTAGGAGATTTAAAAGAATGCATATAATATCACTCCCACTAAATGGAGACACAAATATTCTGTGTGCATTTTTTTTCCCTAGAAAAAGATAGATTCTGGCACTGACCAACTGGTTAGCTTTCCCTCTGTCCTTAATAGAATTCTAGAATGCATTAACAAACAGGTGATTGTGAGCATTTAGACAAGGAGATAGTTACTGGTGCTCTCCCATATCCTCACATGATTGTGTGTGTGTGTGTGTGGCATGGATTCCATGGTGAACCAATTTGAAATTCTGTGTGGTATATCATTCCAACTAGAGCCTCACAGTGCACATTAGCATATTAAAAACTCCACAGCAAATGAACTAGTTTTATTTTTTGACTCAAGAACCACTCCTTAAAAAAACAAGACCTATTGCTGGCAGAGGAGTGTTCCAATAAAGCACACTTGTAGATACTTGATGTGAGAAGAAAGGATCAAAGATGGAATTAGAATGTGAAGGAATTAGAGTAGGCAGTGGAGGGTTTGGGAGCAAGACTGGACTGGACTAGACTCGAATAAGCAAGAATAGCCCTCTGTGATACGCATGAGCAGCTAGGGGGTGGTAGGGAGAGCCAGCCTGGCTTAAAGGGCCAGAAGGAGAGCAACCAAGCGCTCCAGCCAGCATAGATCCTCTAAGAACAAGTCTTTCCAAACTAAATCATCTCCTTTGATGGGCTTATTGAACCTACAGATCCAGGGGATGCTATAGACACAGTACTGTCTGACTTCAAAAAGGCATTTGACAGAGTTCCTTATAAATAATATTCCTATGGAAAGGATGGATGGAAATAGCTTAATTGATAGTACAGATGTTGGACTTGTAGCTGATTAACCCAGATATTCCCCAAGAGCACTGATTGTTGGACTAATGATGTCAAAGTGGAAGGAAGTCTCTCAAAGTGTTCTGGCCGGAGAAATACAGAGCAGTGGGTACGACTCTGGAGCCAGGACGCCCGGCCTCAAATCCTGCCTCTGCCATTTACTAGCTGAGTGACCTCGGGAAGTGACTCAGTTTCCCCATCAGTAAAGTGGGGATATTCATTATACCTACATCTGAGCATTGACACGAGAACTAACTGTGCTAACTCATGAAGTTTAGAACAGTGCCTGGCATGTGCTCTTAAACACTCAGTAAATGTTGTAAACTATTGAATATTCTGTCCTGGGCCCTGTCGTATATATACGTGTTTTTGTTTTTTTTTTAAACTTGGGCTCAGATTAAGACCTAGAAGCCACTTTTCTCCTAAAGCCAGGAGGGCTAGATGATCTGTGAGGTGACAGTGCCAAGATTCAAAACCGTTTCAATAGACTAAACGAGGCCTTGAAGCCTGGAGATAAACATTTCAGAGACAAAGGTGGAGATCAGCTCTACGCTTCAAAAAATCAACAGTGTCCAACATGAGGTGAAGGTGACTTCGGAGCCAGTTAATACAGAAAAAACCCAGATAAAACATAGAATGCTAGGATTGTGTCTTTTTTTTTTTTTTTAAAGAACAAAGGATAAAGGAGGTAAGGTTCCAGCATCTTCTGTGCTCAGCAGATCACCTCCAGAGGATTTTATTACTACCTGGGAGTTCCCTGCCTGCAAGACATCTTCAAGCAGGAGCCTGTTCAGTGGGGCTGCCTGAATGGGGAGGAGCCTGACAACCCCAGGAACCTGGGAGCCATTCAGCCCAAAGAAGAGAAGACTCCAGAGGAGGCCCTACCACCTACTTTAGCGTATTTGAAATTTGGTTTATCCTTTGAGGTTTCACAGGGTAGAATGGGTCTGATGGTTTGAGTTACAGGGAAACCATTTGGGACATGGAGAGGAGCTAATCAATAAAAGGCCTGGACTGTACCTTGAGGTGGCAAGCTCCCATCATTGGAGGCCCCCTGAACAGGGGAGATGACCCCCAACAGGGAGGGCCTGGTGACAGAGGAAATTCCTACATGGGGACAAATGTCTTGCTAGATGACCTCTAAGGCCATTCTCAACTCTAAGATTCAGGAATAGGGTATAGTAGGTTTGGAGAATTTTCTTTGGGGAAAAAAAAAAAGATTTCATGAGTTTTTGTCTGGAGGGAAATGCGTGGGGGCATTTGGGAGCTGGTCTCTGGGTTCCTGGGAAGATGGCAGTGCCCACCTTCACCCCCAGACCACTGCGCAGTAGCCCATCCCGTTTTGCATCACGGAGAAAGCCTTGGAGACAAAGCCTTTTTTGGGATAATAAAATAAAAGAGGAATGAAGCCAGTGTTGCTGTAGAAAGGGAGCACTTGCTTGGAGAGTTCGTTTGATGCTTTTGTTATTTTCTGAGCAGCTTGGCAGCAGACCTATTGGAGACGGCGTCTGTGCTCCGGAGTCTTTCCAAGTGTTACAGGCACAGATGTTTTGCAAATCTAAACAGGCTGCCTGAAGCTGATTTTTAAAGTGAGGAACGGTTTTCAAGTAATGTGGCAATCCATTTCAACTGCCTATCTTAAAATATTCTGTGCTCGCATGAAGAACAGTTTTAACTGCATGATCCGATCATAACTCCGCGGAGACAATCAGAACCTCTGCGCGATGAAAATTTGGGGCCACAGAGAACTGATTCTGTAACAAAGAAGGAATCCCGCCCCCCCGCCCCCCCCAATAAACGTGTGTTTCCACCATGGAGGACTTCTCTTCTGCCTTCTCTCATCTCAGGGTGGATTTAATCTGGCTTCTGTGACCCTGGTCCTGAGTGATGATAAAGTGAAACAGAAAAACAGAGCCCAGGTCTTCAGGAAGCCTAAACTCAATTGGGACTTTGTTTGATCTACACGAAGTGACTTGAGGATAATTGTAAAGCAATTAATTAACTGATAAGCAGGTCTGGCCCTGGCAGGGATGGAGACAAGCTATGCTCACTGCCTCCCATGCCAACACGGTATTATTTTTTTTTTGAACGACTCATATTATGGCAGCCTCTTAGGAAACACAGTTACAGAGAGGGTGAGCTCCAAAGCCTGTTACATAAATCTCAGCGTGCGCGGCTAATGCGACTGCTCTACTCGGCTTCCTTTCCTCAGGAGGCCAATCAGAAGGAAATATCAAGGAGGAACTTGGGATGAACTTGCTGGCAGCAGAACATATGTATCTTTCAGTTGGCTTTGAGCAGGGATGGAAGCAAGAATAGTTCAGACAACTGCATTCAGCAGCCCAGCTTAAGTCATGCTTGTCTGATGAGTTGATATATATTATCAGTCAACATGCATTTTTTGAGTCTCCATATTTTATGGGCTAACGTTTGCTAAGTGTGTAGCAGACCTGACTGCAAGAAAGATCTATTCCTTTGCAGGAGTCAGATTTGTGAACAAAAATGCCAACTTGTTAGATATGAAGAGACACCTTGTTTCCCAGCCATAGGAACCTCATTTTTTTAAAGCTTCTAATACAGCCCTAGCCGGTTTGGCTCACTGGACAGAGCATCGGCCTGGGGACTGAAAGGTAAGGTCCCAGGTTCGATTCCGGTCAAGGGCATATATATACCTTGGTTGCGCGCACATCCCCAGTAGGGGGTGTGCAGGAAGCAGCTGATCAATGCTTCTCTCTCATCCATGTTTCTAACTCTCTATCCCTCTCCCTTCCTCTCTGTAAAAAATCAATAAAATATATTTTTTAAAATATCAAACTTCTAGTACATTATGGTTAAAGAAGAAAAAGAAAAGGAGCAAAAAGAAGGGAAAAACATTGACAAGAAATGATAAATATTGTTTTATTAAAAGTTAGAAGAATGAGGAATAACTCTTCTTTTTCTAGTAATAATTACCCATTTGAAGGGACTACGTCATTATTTGTCCAATCCTCACGAACCCTCATAATGACAAAGCTTTCCAGGGAGTGCAAATTATGTAAAGAGAGGGAACTTGGACTTAAGGCTCCCCTTTTAACTCGGAAGGCTTCCTGTTGTGTCCCTTGCTTGAGACAGGGAGCACAGAAAGGAGGTGGGGCTAGGTTGGCCAATAACCTACAACCATGACATTCTGTTAGAGATGGCGGCCTTAGGCAGCCATTGCCCCCCTTCTGTCAGGACTTTTCCTCCCATGATTTTCATTTGTGGGACTATAGTTCCTGGTTTGAGGCTGGACACACGCCCTTCTCTTAGACTCTGCGGCCTGTGTTTATTCCACAGGAAACTGAGCGTGCATTAGCATCTTGTACATAGTCTTCAACAGGGAACCAGAATTTCCTGATTCCTTACCCCAGAACTCATTTTCCTTTAAGTTAACCAACTATATCTATGACCTCAATGTCTTCGCTCCAAGCTGTCTGTCTGTACACACAATGAGAGTCAATTGTCAAAGTAAAGGGAGGGCTTTGGGATGGACAATGCTTATTGATACCCTTTGAGTCTTACTAGTAGTTGTCTCACTTGTAAAATGGAAGGAATTTAATGGATACAGAGGTTCTTTAGCAATGGTAAAGGGCTATAAAAATATAAGGGATGGCTAGAATATTGCAATGGGAAGAAGAAGTTTTTTATCTGGGAAACTGGGAGTCATCCTTGACTCCTCCATCGTTATCACCTACACCTGATGCTCCCTCCCGATTCACCTCTGCAGCACCTGGTCTTTTTCTTCCCACGGTTGCCACCCTTGTCCAGGTTCTCATTCCCCCATTGTGTCTCCAACCACCTTCCCCTCTTGCCTTCTTACAGGCAGCTGGAGGGAGGTCCTGTCCTGCTGCTCAGAGAACTATTGTGCTGCTTACTACTGATCCCAACAATCCTATTGCTTTCTTCTTTCCAGCCTCCAGTGCCTGCCATCAACATTTCTCAGACCCCCTTCTTGCCACCTCAATCCTTCTGACTCATCAACATGCGTTTCTCACTCTTAAAATCTACATATAAAATGTAGACTATATATGTGCAGCTACAGGAATGTGACTTCAACAGTCTAATTTTTGTGTTCCTTTAACCCTTTCAGTAAATGTTGATATTTTTATTTTTGCCTGTCTCATGGTGCCTCGAGGAGTCCAGTGCGTACACAGGCTCTTAGTGTCTGTTAAATGAGAATGTGTTAATCCAATCATAGGGATTGAGAGGATAACTGAGGTCATCAAATGTCAATATTCATTCGTTTGAATCTCTTCTATAACGTTTCTGCCTGGTGTTTAGTTTGTTTAAACAATTCCAGTGACAGGAGACTCACTCCAATGAAAAATGTCCACTTTTTAAAGAAAATTATGATAGAAAGTTTAGCTTTCTTTCAATTCAAAATTGATCTAAGTGTAGCATCCTACCCTTGGTCTGAACTACCTCTCATCCATAACAAAAACATTGCCCATGAGCCCTGCATCTCACTGTGTTGGGTGGCTTCCTATCGGAGAAAATTTCACACCAGTGAATTCCATGAACCAGGATGAGTTTTCCTCCCTGTTTAAAATCGGCCTCAAAAGGCCCCAGCTCTTAAACATATTGCTGCGGCATAGCCATCACGTGAAGGAAGACCTTCCCTTTGGCCACCCCCATGTTGCACAACACATTGGTGGGGGGGTTTGAGGAAAAGTGGGAGTCCTCTATGATCGCGAAGAGTGAAGACAAATAGCCACAATGTGGGGTTCCACAGATTTTCTCTCAGATGTCATAAAGCAACTCCAGCCGTTGGCCACAAACCCACACAGAGATACTCACCTCACCAGCCCTGACCTCAGCTGTGCTGTGTCTGGCCACTGATCCTACGCCTTCTGCAGGGGAAGGGCCATGAATGACTAATCCTGGAGTATAAAAAGGTTTTTGCATGGAGACATGGAAGATCCACTTGCAAGGATGCTGCTGGCATGAGTCTGAACGGAGCAGGGAGAGGGATTTACTTCTCTGAGCTGCATCTCTGGGCGCCGCAGGCAGCGGTGGTGGGCTCTGCAGGGGAGCCACGTGGTGCACGCACGCAGGAGCACTCCCAGCCCTGGAGCCGTCCCAGCCTCACAGGAGTGTACGAAGTTGAAAGCTCAGCAGAGGAAATAATATCACAAATGAAATGGTTTTGAATGATAACAAAATGAGTTTTCCTTGGAAACTGTTTTGTTTCTTTAAATCAAAAACAAAACCTCTCAGACTGCAGAAAAACACGACCCAGAGACTGAGGCAATTTGGGGAGCTTGCGTGCTCCTTCTTGCCCTTTCCCTTCCCCATCCCCACCCCCACCCCCTTCTCTCCACTTGTTGGCCCCAGGAGGGTCTGATGGGAAATGTGGGGCAAAGGACCTCTTTGATACCTAGACAGTCCCCAGAAGAGCTTATGACTTTCTAAGGCCAAGAGATTGAGTTTTCTGCAGGAAGAGAGAAAGAAGAGCATTGAAAATATGATGAATTTATTACAATTATTTAACCTGTCTACTTTCCAGGCACTGGAGATGTGGAGAGGATTAAGACTCAGTTCCTACCTTCAAGGCAGGAGAAATACCCACTCAATAATTATGTTTTGTTTTATATACATAAAACAGCCCAGTGTGTGTAAAACAGCTATCTTAGGGGCCATTTACATGTGTAGAGTGTCACTGTGTTTCATAATTCAACATTTCTCATTACAACCCAGTGGAAATAGTGGTACCGCGGCTATTCTCTCGTTATAGATGGAGACACGGAGGCATAAAGTGTCCAAGTAACATGCTCAAGGTCAGACACCAAGTAAGAGGTGCCAGCAGACTGGAACCAGATCTGTCTGCTTCAATCACCAGTGAACTTAACCAGGGAGTTCTATACACACACTCTTTTGTTTTAAAAAATATATATACATTTTTTTATTGATTTCAGAGAGGAAGGAAGGGGGAGAGAGAGATAGAAACATCAATGTTGAGAGAGAATCATTGATTGAAACATCAATGATGAGAGAGAATCATTGATTGGCTGCCTCCTGCATGCCCCACACTGGGGGTCAAGACCACAACCTGGGCATGTGCCCTGACTGGGAATCGAACCATGACCTCCTGGTTCATAGGTAGATGCTCAACCACTGAGCCATACTGGCTGGGCTACACACACTGTTTTATTTAACCCTCAAACAGACCTAGTGGGTGGGATAAATATCCTTGTTTTACTAGTTGAGGAAATGGAGGGAGACAGATTAAGCAACAACTTGCCCAAAATGTCACATGCAGTGAGTGCTGACACTTAACCCAAGTTTGTCCCTAGCAGTAAGCTCTGCAGGACGGTCCTAGGCAGCTGGTCAGGATGGGCCCATTGTACCAAATATAGAAGGGACTCTCGGTACCAACTCGCACCAATATCGTGCCTGGCACTTTCACACTCTCTGAAGGTGTTTGTTGAATAAAATACAGCTTAAACTCTCCTGCAGCTCCCTCATAAATGAAACCACACCCGCATACACACACACAAAGGTTCAGCGAGTTTTTTTTGTTTGAGTTTGCACAGTTAGCAAATGCAATTAACTAAGACTTGAACATAAGAAGGCGTTTGCAAGAAGAGGACAAGAGCTTGATTATTGTCGCTGAGATGAGGCAGTATATCTGTACTCAGCAAGATAGGCCAAGTCAGTGATGGCGAACCTTTTGAGCTTGGCGTGTCAGCATTTTGAAAAACCCTAACTTAATTCTGATGCCGTGTCACATATAGCAATTTTTTGATATTTGCAACCATAGTAAAACAAAGATTTATATTTTTGATATTTATTTTATATATTTAAATGCCATTTAACAAAGAAAAATCAACCAAAAGAATGAGTTCGCGTGTCAGAATGACATAGGTTCGCCATCACTGGGCTAAGTTATACTGTGTGTTTCTGTAGTAGAATCAAATCTCACCGACCAGAAGGTTTATAGAACAAAGGTTTCACCTGACAAGGGTTTCGCCACTTTATGATTTCACCATCTCAACACCCAGCTTTGGGGTTCACGGCAGCCGGGGAGGAGAGCATGAGAAGTGGACACTGGTACCTAAATGTTTCCACCAGGATATGACCCATATCACTTCCACCTACTCTGCACAGACCAGAGCAAGCAAAGCGGCCACTCCTAACTTTACGGAGGCCGGGCGGTACAGTCCTCCTTTGTGCCTGGAGGGAGCAGGGGACTGGAAATATTGATGCTCCCGCCCCACCCCCTTACTCTGTTTGCTCATGAAAAATGTTTTCTTGTGGTAAAATATATGTCACATAAAATTCACCATTTAAGCCAGTGTACAGTTCCATGGCATTACGTACATTCACATCGCTGTGCAACAGGATCAACTTGCTTTTAACTCGAAGACCCTGGTTTCTATCTTTTTTTAAAAATATATTTTATTGATTTTTTTACAGAGAGGAAGGGAGAAGGATAGAGAGCTAGAAACATCGATGAGAGAGAAACATCGATCAGCTGCCTCCTGCATACTCCCTACTGGGGATGTGTCTGCAACCTAGGTACATGCCCTTGGCCGGAATCGAACCTGGGACCCTTGAGTCCGCAGGCCGACGCTCTAGCCACTGAGCTAAACCGGTTAGGGTTCTATCTTTTTTTTCATTCCTGCACGTACAAAGCTGTACCTAGCAGCCCCCTCCGTCCTTCCGGTGAATGCAGGCCACAGGAAGGACGGCACCACGGAAATCGCTCTGAAATGCCATCCCCAGCTCCGTAGGAGGCGGGCACGCTTACATTTCCTGTCCTCTGGAGCCCCTGGCATTTTGCCTGTCGATTCCATACCTGCTCTCCTTGGCATTTGGAATGGGGATGGATCCCTCACCCCGTGGATCCAGGCACCATGTAAGACGTGAAATGCCCTCCCTCCCCTTCCTTGTGGGAGAGGATAGTCATGCCAAAACTCTTTCATGGTTATAGAAGCTGGGAGGAAAAAAAACGCCTTAAAACAACACAATATAACATTTCTGTGGTTTAAGTTTCTTTACTAAAATTGCAGATTGACAAGCCTAAATTAATACTACCGTTAAAAGTTTCCTAAGGCCTGTTGTTGGGAAGCTATCCTATGGGCCTGGGTTTCCTGCTCACTCAGCTCACTAGTAGTTCAGCCTAATGCTGGAATGAAGTAGAAGAAGGGACAGGAGAGGTTAACACATGTCATTCTTGGTGTTTCACTGTGGTTGCTTTGCCAATGGTATCGTTTCACTATTGAGATTGGGAGTTGACATCTCAATAAGCATAAGGGCTTCACATCTTTCTATTGGGATTAGCAGGGAGGGTCGCTCTGTAAAATTCTGAATTCAGACAGAACTTCCTTTGGAATCTAGAGGTCAAGAGAGGTTGGTAAGATGGAGGGAAGCTTACTTCAGCCATTGTTCAGAAAAATCTTAACTAAGTACCTTCTGTTGTGCCAGGCTCTGTGTGGGGATGCTGGAGTAACTAAGACGTATCAAATGATTCCTGCCCCGTAAGTTATAGTCTGGGGGGAGGACTCAATCTGTCTGTGTATGGATGACCTCGCCTAGCCAGATGCTGTGGCTTAATGTCGCAAGACCCCCACCCCCTGGCACCACATGGCCGCGTCTCATGAGAAGATGCTCTGAGCTCCCCATCTCTACCCAGATCAGAAAGGCCTGACCTTTCTGTTTCATTTGCATCTCGATCCCAGATTCCTACTCTGTCTCTGCATTTACTTGGGACCCGATCTCCTAATGGATCTTCTTTTTAGGCCCAGGCCTGGTGTTAGACTCAGTTTCTTTATCTTGATACTAAAGCACGCGGTCATTGTTTTACATTGCTATGCTGCATCTCCCTGCTCTTCTCTGCCCCTGGTCACTTCTCTTTCTGACTTAAACTTCTCCTTACCTTGGTCATCCTGCCTGGTACAACCTACCCAGTCTGGCTCTTTCTCCAGGGGAGGGTTAGATAGCTGCACAGCCGATTTTTGAATTTTCCTAGTAAACTGATTTCTCTCTGTTGCCCAGCTAAAGTTGAAACTGCTTTCTTCCTATCAGTATCTGAATGCTCAAAAGTACCCATATCAGCCCGTTTTACTACTAGTCCAAGGAAAACAATCACAGAAAGAGAAGCAGGTACCCATTTGTCTGTCTTTGTATGTAGCTACCCATTATGTCTTTTTTGAAGAGACATGGAAGCTCTTTTATTGCTTTATCCTGTAGCTACCCATTATGTCTTTTTTGATGAAGAGACATGGAAGCTCTTTTATTGCTTTATCTCCTTTGGTTTACCTATAAGACTACTCTACTCCCTATGGGTAATAACCGAAAGTATCATTTCTGAGACTATAATGGGCAGATATTTCTCCCTTACTTAACACCTACCGATACCCCATAGAATTAGTGTTCTATAGAACACACTCTGGGAAAAACTGAGCCAACTCTAGCTGTCTTCCCAGAGTTTCTGTGATTGCTATTGCTTTAGATCCTCTGTCAAACAAATCCAAGTAACACCATATATAAAATGCCAAATGTATATGGGCCAACCAGCCATTGATGTCAGATGAGTTAAAATTCTCTTTGATTCTTCACGATTACAAATTTCCTTCACATGGCTGCCTGGGTGATCTTTCTAAAGTACAAATTGGAGCTTTAGAGGCTTGCCATCGCCTATGGGATAAGATCTAAATTCTAGAGAACAGTGTTCAAAGCTCATCATGAGTGACTCTTGCTTGCTTTTCCAGCATCATCTTTCTCCTGATGCTTGAGGACACATCTTAGACTCTGTCCAAGCCACCTTCCTTCAGTTACCCACTGCCCCATGCTTTCCTTTGCATCCATGCCTTTGCAAATGCTGTTTCTCTGCCTGGAACTTCCTTTTGCCCCCCTTGTAGTGTATTCCTACTTATCCTTCAAGCCTCGGCTCAAATGCCCCTCCTATAAAGGGCCTTCCTGGCCTCTACAGGCAGAGTTAAGGTACTTTCTCTCACAATACCTTTTGCAGAAGGCCATTATCTCTGCCTTCCTCCTCCCAAGTAGGTCCCCCTCATCCCTCACATCACCTGTGCCTTTCTCCTTCCCAACCAGGTCAAATCCCTCTATTGTGGTGCTCATGGCCCTACATACTTTTATTTTTAGCTCTCATCATGGTTGCCATTTCACTTATTTGTGGGTTATCTTTCTCTTTCACTAGACTGTAAGTCCCATGTCTGATTTTTCTTACAAGTGTATTCCCAGCTTAGTTGAACAAATGAATGGATAGTAACGATAAGCTCCAAGTTAAGCAAAGGCAAAATATGGAAATCTGTGGGAGGCAGCCTGGGGTCTAAAGCTGACAAGAACAAGCAAACCAACATGGTAAGGGAGTTAGCATTTAGACAAAATGAGTTTGTAGTAATTTCCTTGGGCCAAGGTCACCTACACTGGTCGTTCTCTCCAGAGGTCCCTGTTGGCCTGACCCTTTCTCAAGTCACCATTCTCTGACAGTTGAGAAGATCGATCAGTACGTTGATTTATCAGATCAAGATTCAGATAGGAAAGATCAGTGGTCATTCAAGTTATTGAGCATTTCTTATTAGTCCCATGCTCTAACCTCTAGGGGGAGCTCAAGGCTTCCCCCTCCTCTCACAAGGTGACCAAATAGAAGAGATGGGGCTCTTAGTCTGAGGAATAGAATGCAGTTATAAATGGAGCTAGACTGAGCAAACACTCTTTTATTCACCCATGTCTCACACAGTTTGCTCTGCTTTTTCTTCTCTGCTGTGTTTGCCATTAGATGGGTTGTTTGAATGAATTCACAAAAGTCCTACAAAGGTCAGAGGTGCTCCAGCCCAGGTTGTCAGGGTGGGAGACATTATAGGGGCTTGGGGGCCAATGGTATAATCCTATATAATAAAAGTGTAGTATGCAAATTGCCCCCTTTGTCGGGAGGTTGACCAGGAGTTTGACCAGGGGGCGGGGCTGGCTGGGGGAAGGGAAGGAGGCTCCGGCCGGCAGCCAGAGACCCTACTAGTGCATGAATTTGGTGCACTGGGCCTCTAATTAGGAATAAAGACCTAGTTTTTTCCTGGTGCATTTTTGGTGCTTTTATTCTTTAATCTCTCATCACGGTGGGAGACAGCTGTAGAAGATGTAACTAACATGTCAGTGAACCGGGCACTGTACTAGGTTCTGGGAAACCATGATGACTTAGACTTAGTTCCTGCCCACATAGACTGTAAGTCTAACCATTGAGTCAACCACACGTCTATGTTTAGCCTGAGTAATCACTGGTAAAAATGAAAGATGAAGGAGTCCTGGCTTAATAACAATAAGAAAACAAAGCACAATAAGACAAAACAAAAAAACAAGTTATAATTTTCCATGTACTCAAAGTAAAAACCTAGAGTGATGTGGCAGTTGAAAAAGTTTTTGTAATTTTAGGCTCCATTAATAGAAATATACTATGCGGATCAAAGGAGTTAATATTCCCATTGTAATTAGTGCTGGTCAGTCCACTTCTAGAGTATTGTGTTTCCTTCTGGATACCACATTTGAAGAGGAACATGAACAAATTAGAGTGTATCAGAGAGGGCTGACCAGGACAGCAAGTGACTGGAAACTCTATTATATGGAGATGACTGAAGGACCTGAATTGTTTAGCTTGGGAAATAAACCACGTAGGTGGGGGACATAATAGCTATTTTTGGAGATTTGTCATGTGGATAAGGGCACGGGCCAACACCTCATGTTGTATCAGAGAACACTTCCCAGGGACAGTACTTGGGTGAGTAGGTGGAAATGTTGAGGAAAGATTCTTAGTTCAACATGAGGAGAAACTTTCCAGCACCCAGGCCACCAAACATGGACTGGGTGTTCTCTTTTCTTAGCACTTCACTTTCTTGTCTCTCTCTCTTTTTATAATATTTTTATTGATTTCGGAGAGGAAGGGAGAAGGAAAGAGAGAGAGAAACATCAATTGATTGGCTCCCTCCTGCATGCCCTACCCTGGGGATGGAGCCCGAAACCCTGGCATATGCCCTGACTGGGAATCAAACCATGACATCATGGTTCATAGGTCAGTGCTCAACCACTGAGCCACGCCAGCGGGGCCACTTTCTTGTCTCGTTTCTGCCTCTCCTTGTCCGGGTCAAGAGCTGGTTTGCAGGTCCCCTTTTCTTCCCTCATAATCTCAAATCTCAGATCTTTCTTGGTCACCCTAATGGATTGAAGCCCTAGGATTTACTTCTATGTGAGTGAAAGATAATGTTGACAACTAACGCTATGCTGAGTATTTACAGAGGCCATAGTGAATGCAACCTATAGGGTAGATATAATTATCATTCCCCCCCTTTTTAAAAAAAATATATTTTATTGATTTTTTACAGACAGGAAGGGAGAGAGATAGAGAATTAGAAACGTCGATGAGAGAGAAACATCGATCAGCTGCCTCCTGCACACTCCCCACTGGGGATGTGCCAGCAACCCAGGTACATGCCCTTGACCGGAATCGAACCTGGGACCTTTCAGTCCGCAGGTCGACGCTCTACCCACTGAGCCAAACTGGTTTCGGCATTATCATTCCCTTTTGCTGAGGCAAAGTTTACTTAACTTGCTCAAAGTCACATACCTTAGTTTTATAGAGTGAACAGTGTGTCCCTAAAATTCATGTGTAGAAACCGTATCTCTCAATGTGACTGTATTTGTAAATGGGGCTTCCAAGGAAGCAGTTAAAGTTAAATAAGGTCATATGGATGGGGCTCTGATCCAATAGGGTTAGTGTCTTTATAAGAGCTCTTCCTCCCTACTTCTCCCCTCAGGAAGAGAGCCCTCACCAAAGACCAAATTGGCCAGAAGACTTTCCAGCCTTGAAATCTGTGAGAAAATAAATTTATGCTGTTTAAGCCATCCATTCAATGACTGATACAGGCTGTAAATGAGAGAGCCAGAATTTGAACCCAGGAATTCTACTTCCATAGCTTACTCCCTTAGCCACCTGCTAAAGTATAAATTCATAAACAAAACAAACCAGGTGGATTAGAAGTTTGGCTGAACATGGACTGATGGAGTAAGGTTTCTCCCTCACCCCAGTGAATAATGGGCAGAGATACATGTGTAGCTCGTGTCGCGTGTTGAGGACAGTGGGATCAATGTGTTCTTTGGATTTGTCCCTCCTTGCCACCTGAACTGTGCACAGTTAATCAGTACTCAGATCCACCCACGGTCCAGATGGTCTGCACGTGTCACCAGGCTGAGCCTTCTCCGTTCAGTGGCAGAGTCAGGATTCTGATTTAAATATTGCTTTCTCGTCTGACACTCCCCTTATTCCACTGGGACCTGGTTATCCCATTCTAATTGTGTCTTTATTGCTTTACATAAGACAAAGCCTTTTATAACGAGTAAGAAAATTGAAAAGCTTTTAAAAACTTCTATGACTCACCAAATATGCACAAACCACAACCCAATGAAGCCATAATTAAAGTCTATCTAGACTAAATCTCTCACTGAGTAGAGTTTTGCCTCCTCTTACCACAGGGTATCCAAACCCTTTGATGTATGTTGGGCCCTCTTGCTCATAGACCTCTGTCCTATCATCACTTTCCGCACCGTGAGTCTTATGCCACTGTGATTTCTCAGTGGAGACGAAGTCGTGTCTGGCAGGAGGTACAGAGGGAGGCTTCCTGGAACATGTAGGGAGAATCCAGGAAAATGACCAAGTGAAAGTTAAGTCCCGAAGAAGAACAGCGGTAGCAAACAGATAGCTTTCTCAGCGAGAATTCTTGCTTGTGCTGAATCCAGAGGCTGCTGGCATAAGAGAGCAAGGCTTGATTTAGAGGGAATTTTGCCCACATTTTGGTCTTTTGGCTCTCATCCTGTGTAGGATCATGTTGTAAAAAAACAATCAGTCTCTGAAACAAAATATTTTTCAGAGATAAGTTTATATTTACCACCTGAGGCTGCAAGTCTGTGGCTTTGAATACCTAGATGTAAACCAAAGAGATTCTGAATAGATGATTCCTGGTATGCACATACAACATTTACTTTGGTTTTATTGCTTTTAGCATCTATTAATTCAGAGAGAACTAGCCGTCTGTTCTGATAAACTGTAGGTGGCTTGAATTCTCTGCTATGTTTTTCCAGCAAAGCTTCTTTTAGGGCATTTGAAAGCCTCCTCTCTTTTTTTGGTATGCCCACGATATTTTACTTAAAATAGTGATATTTTTACTTAAGGGATAAAAGAGAGATTGTAACTACATCAGCATCCATTATAGATCCAGAAAGGAGCCAACTAAAGAGAAAAGTAATAGAACTGGTTGTTATTTTTAAATGACATTCTTCAAATATGACAAACTGTAAATAAACTGTATATTGCCCTTTAAGGGTGAGAGCCAGAGGTGGAAACTCCACATATGGCCATCAAGGGAACAGTTTGGGGTTTTCAAATGCTTCAGTGACTCCTGACATGATTTGGCTTTGGAATTCATCTACTTAAAGCTGAAGGAAGACAAACTCTGAGACTGATGGTTGCTACTTGTTTTACATACTTAACTGTGACATTTTTACAGCCATTGCCAATAGTTATATCAAGTGTCATATAAACTGTCCCGGGTGCAGTAAAAACAGTCCCTCTGAGAAACATTAGGACAGTCCCGAATGTCTGACGCCGATGAAGATGACTTTTCATCCCTCTGTTATCAAGATGAACACACTGAGCGTCGGAGAAGAAAGCCAGCCTGCTCGGAAATATTTTGACACAAAAGATGGCATCAGGCCTCCGTCGGGGTGCTTTGCTTGTCACCGACCCTTCTTCTACGACTAGGGCCAAGCCTGGTGCCAAGTGGCAGATGCCTTTCCCTCATCCTGCTCTGCTGCCAGAGGCCTGACTCTGACCTCGCCTCTGCCTCTGGCTTCCCTTTGGGATGAGTTTCTACATCCTTAAGACTTGGTTGTAGCCCTCATCATGTTCTTCCCATATCTATGTAAATCAGGGCTTCCCCTTCCTGACTTCTCCCCATCAAGGGAGGACAGCAAAGCTTACCATGTGGGACACTGGCCCGGGAGCGTGAGGCAGAGGTTGAATTCCCAGTGGCTGGACGTAGAGCCAGGACTGTTGTACCCAAAGCTAATTTGGACTTTGAGAACAAGATGGGTGAGTCTGGTTCAAGTTCCCAAGTGAGAACTGAGGTCTAGACTTGGGATAACCATGTGTGGTCTATGATCCTGCTTCTCCAGGGTGTGGCCCCCAGAACAGCATTGTGGGCCTTGCCAGGGCGCTTGTTAGGAGTGCAGGATCTCAGCTTCCCACCCCCCCCTCTACTGAATCAGGTCCCCAAATGACTTAGGTGAACATTAAAGATGGAGAAGCACTTCTCTGGAAAACCTAGGGCACAATCAGGGTCAGGATCAGGGGGACAAGAGTTTGGAACTCAGTAGGGATGAAATAGAAGTGAAAGCAGGTCAGGAACAAGCAGGTAGAGGCCAAGGTGAAGGGACAGCATAGTTGCTGCCAACATGAGGGTGTGTGAGAGCCCACCTCCCTGTGCTGTGGGTATGTGGTATGTAGATAAATCCAGACTGAAAGCTGAAAGACCGAAATCCTCTCTTCAGCCTACAATTCGGATGTTGGAGGATAGGAGGCCCATCTTGTCCCCTGTCCACTCAGGACCTTGGGTGGCATTTGCACATCACAGATGTGTAGCTGGTCTCTGCTGAACTGAGTAGGTCCCTTCACCCACCCTTAGGGTGATTGTAGTGGAGAGTCACCACTGATTCTGGTTTCCCCCAGAAGACTCCTGGTAAGATAAAGACACTTTGCTATTTTCTTTCCCAGAAACCACCTTGCTGGATCAGAGAAGATCCAGCCCTCTATTCAGTGAAAGTCCAGGCAGTGCCCCAGAAGACCAGGCCCCCACCTGGGTGTTGAGCTATTAACATGCCATTTCTGCATAAAAGAAAAATGGACTTGCTGATTCTTGCTATTATTGCAGAACAGTCGGTGCCTAGATGCCAAGTTCAGAGCCTTGCAGTGAACTTGGGGGATTGTTACTGCCAGCCCCCGCAGAAGGCCGGGAGTGAGCTCGGCTTGCAGCAGCCTCCTCCTGGCAAGAGTTAACGCTAAGGTACAGCTGAAAAAATGTGAAGGCAGGAGAGCCAGCTCGTGGGATTGCTTTTGCAATCAGAAGACGGCCCATGTCGGAGCTGCAGAGCCCTTTGAAGGGGTGCCAGCTTGGACACATGTTTCCAATTATCATATGCAATCTCGAGACAGTGTGCAAGTTGCACTTTCATTATGTCAAAGTGAAAGGAATGGTGAGGGCGAGATAAAGGGGGAGAGGCCCGCTGAGCTGGGGACTGCACTTAGCCGTGGCACCAAATGTTAGCCGAGGCGTCTAGCTGCCCTCACACTCAAGTCCATCCCCGGGTCCGGGGCACATGAGGGCCTTCCTTTTTCCTACTTATTTTTTGGGGGGATCAAGGAGATCCATCCCAGCTCATCAGGACGGTTGGAGGAAGCCCCATCTCCGGGAAGCTACTTGACAGGCTCTTCAGCATTTGGTCTGAATGCAAAGATATCCTGTGCCCACCTGCAGGATTTCACATGGTTGTTCTTTGAGTTTTCCCGAGGTCTGTATTTGCAGGAGAAGCTCGTCCCGCTGCCAGTTTGTGGTTCACGATGAGGTGAGAGGATAGAGGCTGCTCTCTCTCTCTCTCTCATCCAGACCTGGGAAACCTCTGGTTTGGGTTTTACCTTGTTTGTAAATCTGGAAGAAGTCCCAGCACCAACAGTAATTTCACTCAACCTTTTCCCCCAAACACGGTTCAGAAGTTGTTTCCTTTGAGACGCCTTCCTGGTTTTACTCTTCCCATCTGATTGCTTCTCATTGCTGTAGCCATCGCTCAGAATATTCATCTGCATAATCTGTGCATTGCTCTGTGTTTTGAAGTCAGTTTGCGGGTGCATGTGAGTGTGGAATGTACACTTCCCGGCTGCTCCTTAATGCTCAGGGGCTCTGTGAGTGTATATGTATACTGTGTGTGGATGTGGGCATATATGTAAGTGCACATAGCTGTGTGTATATTTGCATGTTTTATATACAATAATTTACTATTTGCCAAGCACTGGACTACGTGCTTTACAAGTCGACAGCGTAGGATCTATTATTATCATCCACATTTTCCATGTAAGAAAACTGGAGTACAGAGAGAGCGGTCATTTGTCCAATGTCACTCAGACAAGCTGGTGGTAAGGCTAGGGTCTGACCCACAGTGGCCTCAGGAAGGACCTTACCTTCCACTCAGACCGTTAACCCACTTATTGCTGACACGGGGTAGGCACAGGCAGGCTGGGATGGGAACTAATTCTATCTGACCCGCCCTAAGATACTGGTTGAGTGCCTGTGACCTGCAAGATTGGGTCCAGGGGCTGCAGCCCTGGGCTTAAGGGGTTCTCCTCAGGCTGCTGCTGGGGAGGGCCCGCCCCACCTAATGTTGGCCCTGGGCCCCCGAGCCATCTCCACACGCCCAGGTGAACTTTAAGCAGGTCAGCGCTCTTCCTTTGCCGACCCAAACTAATTGGAGCAAAACAGAACCCACATGCTGGACACATGGAATCGCTCAGCGCCAATGGTTTATAAACTTGCCAGGGGCCGAGAGAGTAAACACATCCCAGAGAACCGTGGAGAGGCTCGCTGGCAGTGATGCGTGAACACAGAAAGCGCAGCCTCTGGCATCCCCGCAAGGTGCTCCCAGTACTAGAACATGGAGGCTTGCTTTGGCTAATCCACGTTAACTGCTTCCTACGGGGCCGGCACACAGCACACGCTCAGTAAATGCTGACAGTCACATTAGTTTGCTCGTCACAGAGTAAGCCCGTGATGCATTTACAAAACTCTGTTCACGAGCCCCCTTGCCTTGTTGAAAGGTGTTCCACCCTGTTCCAACATCCTTTCAGGGTTTCTCAGCCAACTCTGCTTAGTTCTCAGAACTAAAATGTATTCCATCTTCTTCAATGCCAGGCACTTGTGAATGTTTATATTATATAATTTATATCATTTAATTGTCTCCCAGCCCTCTGTCCTCATTACACAGATGAAGAAATTGGAATTCAGAGAAGTGAAGCAGCTTGCCTAAGGTCACACAGCCTAAGCAGAAGTATCCTGTTTGTCGGGCTCCAGAGCCCATGCTCTTAATCAGGTCTCTAGCATCTAGGTCAGTGGTTCTCAACCTTCTGGCCCTTTAAATACAGTTCTTCATGTTCTGACCCAACCATAAAATTATTTTCGTTGCTACTTCATAACTGTCATGTTGCTACTGTTACGAATCGTCATGTAAATATCTATATGCAGGATGGTCTTAGGCGACCCCTGTGAAAGGGTCGTTCGACCGCCAAAGGGGTCACGACCCACAGGTTGAGAACCGCTGATCTAGGTGGTCTTCCCGAGCCCAGAGCAGACTAGCTGCTGGTCTCACTCTTACCCTTCTGAGCCCGGCTGTGCCAGGTCCATATTTTTAATGCCCATGACCAGCGGGTTTCCCTTACCCCATCTCTACATCTGCCAGCAAACAAAGACCTAGTGAGCACCTCATCGTTGTCACTCTTCTGCAATCACTGCAGGGATTGTAAGTTTAGAACAAATCACTTTGCCCTCCACTTACATGGGACCTGACTGTTTACTTTCAAATGCATGGTTTTGCTTTAGCTCTGGGCTGTAGAAATGCTTATTTTCGTTCCACAAGGGCAGGAGCTGAGGTCAGAGAGGAACAGTGGCTTGCTGAGCGTTCGCAGGTAGGCATGGGAGCTGGGCCTAGATCCTGGTACCAAGTTTGTACCTTCACATTCGACTGCTTCCTCAGCGCCGGGGCCCCAGTTCCCCACTGTCCCACTCGGGCTGTGGAGCAGACTCTGAGGCCACTGCTGAGTTGGGCCCTGTGTTCCTGCAGGCCCCTGCCCAACGGTCGGTCCCTTTCCTCCAAGGAGCAGGGACCATGTGGCCCAGGAGGGGCAGCCCTTCTGCACCCCAGGTGGGCGGCAGCCCCTGCTCCCATCACGCAGATGATGCCGAGACGGTGGTGGGATGGACAGCAGTCCTGGGGTTCATGGGAGTGAAAAGAGCCATTTGGTTGTGTTGCAGACCTGTCTCCCACGGCAGGATGTCTGTGAGGGGAAAGCAGGTCTCAGGGAGGCTGGGGTCTGCGCTGGGAGGGGGTCAGAGGACTGACTTGGAACATGAACTAGGGTCAGGCTCCGTCTCCCAGATCCAGCATTTCGCCTCAGCGTCGTCGCTAGGAGAGCTGGGCTGTGTCAGGCCGAGGCGGCAGGGACTTCGGTTGCTGGAGGGACGCTTTGGAGAGGGAGCTGCTCAGGGGAAGGCATCTGCTCTGACCTCGGGGCTTTCCGTGACCCGGGCACGAAAACCTCAGTGAGGCGAGCAAAGGGACCGACCTGCCACTGCTGCTCCTGTGCAGAACACAGCGGGCGGTTTTGAGCCGTTTTTCAATGTGTCCAAGCGTCTGGGGCCTGGCGACCCAGGACGGCCTCTTGGGGGCAGCCCGGGTGGGTCTGGAAGCCAGAGCTCCCCCCGGTGTGGGGGGCAGAGTCCAAGTTGCAGAAACCACCAGGCTCAGGGTTGTTTTTGGACCCCTCGGTTCAGGCAAACTGATAATCCCATGCGGTGTGTAAACACATTGGCTCCAGGCTCGGCCTACAGCCAATGCTGCCTTTGGGGAGGGCCGTGGTTAGTGGGGTCAGGGGGCCTCTGTTACCCACTCCTAGGCCTCCATCCTTCCTCGGAGGCTGTCTTCCCTCCAGGTCTTGGGGACCCATGCCCTGAAGTGTGGAGTGGCTCCCAGATCCAGACTCCACGCTGGTGGAGACAAAGCCAGCTTCCCAATGTGCCTGCCCCCCCCCCCCCCC
>NW_006290034.1:8679698-8680048 GCF_000327345.1 Myotis davidii
GGCCCAGCAGCTGCGCAGCCCTAGGAGGAAGCGCCCGAGAACTGTTTGTTAAGAGGGGCCAGGATGGCTGAGGCCCTGGCACTGGTGCCCAGGGAAAAGCCGCAGACACAGGTCAGCGGGAGGCCTCTCCCCCTGCAGTCTTTATCTGACCAGAATGTTCTGGTTGGTGTTTCTTTAACATAAATCTGCATTCTAGCTGCAGTCGCGTTGATAGGAAAAGCAGGCTACATTTCATCATGCTTTCGCCCTCATCAGATTCCCCTCGTGCCAAAGCTCTCCACGTTTCTAATTCGCCCTATTTGGGTTGTGTTGGGGGTGGGGTGGGCCACGGAGAGTTACAGAGGAATAAG
>NW_006290034.1:8683167-8685338 GCF_000327345.1 Myotis davidii
TCAAAGTGGCATATCTGTCTCTCCCCAAGAGGCAGTGCAAGCCCTGAGCATGAGCCAGATGGGCCCCGGGCTGCATATGGTTGCCCACCAGTAACCAGCTACCCCCCGCCCGGGTCAATTAGCTGTGGCACTAGCTCTCTTCTTGAGCTGGTGAGCCTCTGTTCACATGTGTAGATTCATATCAATTGTCACCTCCTCTGTGAAGCTTCCCCAAGTCTTCTTAGCCGGGTAAGAGCATCCCCTGTAGAAGGTGTTCAGATTCTAAGTCTATCCCTTTCCCCACCTCTTCTCCCCATGCCCATGGGTCCTCCTGCTCCCTGCCTGCTTGTCCAGCCGGGCACAGATACCACCTGCGTCTTGAGACCTTCTCAGATCACCCCACTCAAAAGTGATCTCTTTCCATTCTCAACTTTGGAAGTGTGTGTGTGTGTGTGTGTGTGTGATTTGCCCCCCGGCCCCCAACTCCGGGGCCCAGCAGGCCTGCGCAGCCCTAGGAGGAAGCGCCTGAGAACTGTTTGTTAAGAGGGGCCAGGATGGCTGAGGCCCTGGCACTGGTGCCCAGGGAAAAGCCACAGACACAGGTCAGCGGGAGGCCTCTCCCCCTGCAGTCTTTATCTGACCAGAATGTTCTGGTTGGTGTTTCTTTAACATAAATCTGCATTCTAGCTGCAGTCGCGTTGATAGGAAAAGCAGGCTACATTTCATCATGCTTTCGCCCTCATCAGATTCCCCTCGTGCCAAAGCTCTCCACGTTTCTAATTCGCCCTATTTGGGTTGTGTTGGGGGTGGGGTGGGCCACGGAGAGTTACAGAGGAATAAGCACGATTTTTTGCTTTTTATTTCAGAGGGACAATTTGGGCCAGTTCTCATAAAACCTAGGGTCAGGGAAGGGGGGTGGGGGGTGGGGGAAGCAAAATTCCCAGTTCAGTGTAAGTCTCTCTCTTGAGGGGAGGTAGTTGTGCCTTCAGAGAAAATACAAAACAAACAAACAAAAAAGTTATAGGGCAAAGTGGCAGCTTGAGGCTGGTTGGAGTCCTGTTCTGGACTGTAACCTGGAGTCTTTCTGTCACCTCCATCTCTGTCACCTCCATCTCTGTTACCTCCATCTGTCACCTCCATCTCTGTCACCTCCATCTCTGTCTAAGACAAGATGCTCTTGATGTTGTCAGTGTTGATTAGCACCCATCCCTCCAGAAAAGAAGACCCCCCAGGGTGCTGGGTCTCTTGGAGGCAGGGGAGGCTGGTAAAGGTGAGATAACACCTTCCCCCTCCTGTTCCGTGTGTCCCCCTTTGCATACCCTCCCGCCCTCCTCTCTCCCCTGGTGGCTCCCCTGTTGGGCTGCGAGGCCCTTCGTGGGTAGCAAGAGTGTGGAGGCCCTACTATTTCCTCGGGTAACGAAGTCTTTCTGTGGGAAGCGGCTGGAGGAGAAGCTGAGGACAAGCCATTTAAGGACTAAGACAATCCGAACCGTGAAATCAGATCCACCGTGACAGGCCTCATGTGGTTATTACGGTGCAGCCCTGCCAAATAGCGCCTCAGCTTTTTGCAGATCTTCTTCCCCTAGAAGCCGGCCAGCCTCGCGGGTCCTTGGTGCGAGTCTCCTCCTGCCTACAGCGTGAGTGGGTCCCCCCAGGACAGAGCCTTCTGAGGAGGCCCCACAGGCTCCCCGAGTGGAGCAATCAAGGCGCACGCATCCAGGCCGAGGGGCAGGTAATCCAAGGATTAGGGAGCTTTGGCTCTGGAATGCAGAACAAAGTTGCCATCCAGCAGACTTCCCTTTCTAATCACGCCCACTGTGGGCTAATATCTGAAACCAGTTATCCTTCCCGGAAGCGGCAGTGCCGGCTGGGGTGGGCTGAGGGCTCCAGGCAGGCCTTTCAGGGGAGCCAGGGGCTGCTGCGGACAACCCCTCCCTTCCCCCAACCCCGGCTGGCCCCAGACTTGCAGATGGTCACCCTGGGGAAAATGACCGGGGTGGCAACACACAGGATGCTTCCAAAAATTTAATAAATAATGATATTTCTTTAAAACTGTATAAACTATAAATTACCATGCAGTCCTTATAATTTAAAATAATTTACAGGTTGAGGTAGGGAGGGGCCCAGGAGAGAGTGGAGGGAGCTGGGGCGGGGCTGGTGTGCGGTCAGGCTCTCCTCCCAGCCTTCCTGCT
>NW_006290034.1:8685367-8685766 GCF_000327345.1 Myotis davidii
ACGCAGGCCGTGTCTATCCGGATGAACCGCCAGGCAGCCTGCTTGTCGTCCATGGTCAGTGCCTTGACGAAGGTGTGCGTCGTGGTGCAGTACGAGTTCCAGTGCTTGGCGTCAATGCCCCGGCACCCGCTGTCCACGGGAGTGGGGTCCCGGCACTTGGTCTCGAAAAAGTACTGTTTGAACACGCTGTTGTTGATGTTCACCTCTCCCAACACCATCACCTCCTTGCCCTTGATGTCCGTGGCCGTGGTCTTGTCCCCCACCCACACGCTGATGCTGTCGCACACCGAGAACTCGCCCCTGTGGAAGATGGGGTGGGACGCGGAGCGCTTGCTCCTGTGAGTCCTGTTAAAGGAGGCCGCACCGCCGGCCTCCACGTCCAGCGGCTGGGTGTCCGCG
>NW_006290034.1:8685890-8687016 GCF_000327345.1 Myotis davidii
AAGAGGGAATGCTGCAGGTTCGTCCAGTGGGCTTGGGGGACGGGGTGCCCTGCTGGGACATCGCTCTCTGCCTGTGGTTCTGCCTGGATGCCGATCAGAAGAGCTGTGATCAGAGTGTAGAACAACATGGACATCACGCTATGCACCTGAAACGAGGCAGAAACGAGGGTCATGCACGGAGGACTCTGCCGCACACACAGGCAGACTGGGTGGCGCAGAATCGGCCCCCCAAGAGGATCACAAGGAGGCTTCACCCGGGAGGCCGTGGGCAAGGGGACCCTGGAAATGACCTTCAGCCGGGACACTTTCGAGAGGGAAAGGGGGTGTGAGGAGCAATGACACTCGGACCACAGGCATAAATAGGCCTGGCTCAGACACCCGGCTATGAGGTCATCCTCTCAGGAGTGTGCTTTTCCAGGAAAGGGCAGAGGCCCTGAAAGTCTGCCCTGTGGCCTGGTATGAACGTGGAAGCATCGCTCACAGAATCCTTGGAGCTCTCTGCCTGCCAGCTGGAGGCAGCCGTGAGTGGGTGCGTGTGCACATGCATGTGCACCGGGAGGCAGCGGGTGAGTGGGCCTCCTCTCCCCTCTCCTGCCCAACAGTTTGACTCCCTGGGACGGTAGTGGGCAGGGCTGCTGGGACATGTCCGGAAGCCTTAGCAAGAACACACACCCTCTTCAGAGCCACCGCACTGTGTTAGCTCTGAGATCCCGTGACTCTGAACACTTATTATGAATCCATGAAGCACTGTGTTTGGCAAAAGCTGTGTGGTTCTGAGACCATCTTAGTCAGCCAGCCCATCTGCTCAGCCGCAGGCCTCGCCTATGACATGACACTGATAACGTTCCCTCTCTGTGCGTTGTTGTGAAACTTTTCAAATATGTTCACTTCTAATTTCTCATTAGCCTGTGAGTTAGGTTAGGATTTATCCTCTTTCTCCCATATACGAGGAAAGCGATCCACAGAAAATCAACCAAGAGGCTTAAAGTCACTCACACACACTGGAACAGAAACAGGATCCAAACCTGGTCCTTTACTGAGCGAGTCCACCCTTCCATGCTTTCCTTCCTCCCTCACTTTCTCCTTCATTCTTCAACATGTCCTTTCTTTCTATTATTTGTTCTTT
>NW_006290034.1:8687843-8692752 GCF_000327345.1 Myotis davidii
GCAGTCGCCGCTTCTTAAAAAGCTTGGGGTCCACAGTGATGTTGCAGGTCTGCCCGGCCACCCTGGCGGCTATCGCCCGGGCCGGGGCGCTGCGGGCTCGGCGGAGGGCTGTGTCGAGGGAATGCTGCAGGTTCGTCCAGTGGGCTTGGGGGACGGGGTGCCCTGCTGGGACATCGCTCTCTGCCTGTGGTTCTGCCTGGATGCCGATCAGAAGAGCTGTGATCAGAGTGTAGAACAACATGGACATCACGCTATGCACCTGAAACGAGGCAGAAACGAGGGTCATGCACGGAGGACTCTGCCGCACACAGGCAGAGTCTGGGTCGCGCAGAATCGGCCCCCCAAGAGGATCACAAGGAGGCTTCACCCGGGAGGCCGTGGGCAAGGGGACCCTGGAAATGACCTTCAGCCGGGACACTTTCGAGAGGGAAAGGGGGTGCTAGGAGCAATGACACTCGGACCACAGGCATAAATAGGCCTGGCTCAGACACCGGCTATGAGGTCATCCTCTCAGGGGTGTGCTTTTCCAGGAAGGGGCAGAGGCCCTGAAAGTCTGCCCTGTGGCCTGGTATGAACGTGGAAGCATCGCTCACAGAATCCCTGGAGCTCCCTGCCTGCCAGCTGGAGGCAGCCGTGAGCGGGTGCGTGTGCACATGCATGTGCACCGGGAGGCAGCGGGTGAGTGGGCCTCCTCTCCCCTCTCCTGCCCAATAGCTTGACTCCCTGGGACGGTAGTGGGCAGGGCTGCTGGGACATGTCCGGAAGCCTTAGCAAGAACACACACCCTCTTCAGAGCCACCGCACTGTGTTAGCTCTGAGATCCCGTGACTCTGAACACTTATTATGAATCCATGAAGCACTGTGTTTGGCAAAAGCTGTGTGGTTCTGAGACCATCTTAGTCAGCCAGCCCATCTGCTCAGCCGCAGGCCTCGCCTATGACATGACACTGATAACGTTCCCTCTCTGTGCGTTGTTGTGAAACTTTTCAAATATGTTCACTTCTAATTTCTCATTAGCCTGTGAGTTAGGTTAGGATTTATCCTCTTTCTCCCATATACGAGGAAAGCGATCCACAGAAAATCAACCAAGAGGCTTAAAGTCACTCACACACACTGGAACAGAAACAGGATCCAAACCTGGTCCTTTACTGAGCGAGTCCACCCTTCCATGCTTTCCTTCCTCCCTCACTTTCTCCTTCATTCTTCAACATGTCCTTTCTTTCTATTATTTGTTCTTAATGAGAAGAGACCAAGTGGCATATCTGTCTCTCCCCAAGAGGCAGTGCAAGCCCTGAGCATGAGCCAGATGGGCCCCGGGCTGCGTATGGTTGCCCACCAGTAACCAGCCACCCCCCGCCCGGGGCCAATTAGCTGTGGCACTAGCTCTCTTCTTGAGCTGGTGAGCCTCTGTTCACATGTGTAGATTCATATCAATTGTCACCTCCTCTGTGAAGCTTCCCCAAGTCTTCTTAGCAGGGTAAGAGCATCCCCTGTAGAGGGTGTTCAGATTCTAAGTCTATCCCTTCCCCCACCTCTTCTCCCCATGCCCATGGGTCCTTCTGCTCCCTGCCTGCTTGTCCAGCCGGGCACAGATACCACCTGCGTCTTGAGACCTTCTCAGATCACCCCACTCAAAAGTGATCTCTTTCCATTCTCAACTTTGGAAGTGTGTGTGTGTGTGTGTGTGTGTTCTCTCCTACTAAATCAATGTAGTGGAAAGAACTCTGCATTGGACCCGGGCTTAGAAAACCTTGTTTGGATTCCCAGCTTGGCTACTTGTTAACAAAAGGAAGTCACTAATCTTTCAGAGCCTTGGTTTCCTTATTGATACAAGTGGGCAATAAACACCATTTCGCAGGGTTGTTGATAGGATTAATTAGGCGCTTATAAAATCCGAGTTAACGCTGACTCACTGTCATATCCTGTGGCCAAAGACTTCATCTTTCTGAATTATATAGCTGCTTCTTCGCGCCCCGAGCTCACTCGGTCTATATCTTGTCATAGCACCTTGTTTTACCTCCAACAAGCTTCTTTCAAAGTGTAATGATTGGAGCCTGGCCCCTCCACTGGCTATGCCTGGGGGACAGAGCTGTGCCACACCAGCTAGTCACTCCATTCCTGGGTGGGCGCCTCCCTCGTTGCCTGCCTGTGCATAACCCTGCCACCCTCCTAGTGCTGCGGATAACCACTTACACACCTGTCTCCCCAAGAGAGCATTAGAAGCTGTGCCTTTTGCATTTTAAGTATCCCAGGGCCATGGGCAGTGCCTGGCATGTAGTAGGTCCTCAACAACCATCAGGAGAAGGGACGGAAGAGTGAACAGGGATAGCCAGGGCAGCTCCCCATCTGCCTTCTGTCCACCATAGCTCATGTCTGGATTTTGTGCATGTGGCCACACCCAGCGTTCCTACTGCTGTAAAGCGATGCGTTCCGCTCAGTACCGTGCTTTTCTGCATCTGGGAAATAGCTCTTTGATCAGATACCAAGAACAAGACCATCGCATTCTTTTCTCTTTGGTCACTTTGAAAACACTTGTGTTTGCTCCAGTTCTCCAGCCGGCCGTGCAGGGGGTTGGGGCACGTCTGGGCTGCTGACCACGCCCGGTTCTGTTGGCCAGTGGCCGAGCTGATCAGTGCCCAGCGGCTGTTAGAGAGCTTATCACTCAGGTGGCCGCAAAGTCAAGCCCTTTACTTTGGCTCCTTTTCATGCTTCATTTCTCTCTGCTTCTTAGTACATGGTATCTCTCATTAGGCAGATGGAGGGAGAAGAACTGAAACTGATATTCATTCCTCTCTACCCCAATTAGAACTTGGATAAGGAAATGAAAGAAAGGACTACACTGTCGGGTTTTGATGGCAATAAGGGCCATATTGCTCCCTGTTTCCCCTTTCCAGGGGTTCCCACCTCACTCCAGTCTTCCCGTTGGAGCTCTCACCCTCTTCTAAGGATTCATCTGAAATTGCTATGTTGTCGATGCCTGGAGACTGACACCTTAAAAGCGAGGCATCTGAAACAGTCCCTCTCAGGACCATCACCTCCTCCTCTTTCCTCAGCAGCAGCAGCCCACTGGGGGCCCCTCGCTAATTACGCAGCTGTTCCACGGCTACTGTCTCCTGACCCCTCTCCCCATCCTTCTCCGCGTGTTTCTGCGCATGCACTGATCGGCTCGGCCACTGGCCAACAGAACCGGGCGTGGTCAGCAGCCCAGACGTGCCCCAACCCCCTGCACGGCCGGCTGGAGAACTGGAGCAAACACAAGTGTTTTCAAAGTGACCCACGCCTGGGCCCCTGTCCTTCACTCTCCAGCTCCGGACCTGGGCTCATCACTGGACTCCGCTCTAGTCTCGTGCCCTCCCTCCAGCCCTGTGGGTTCTGGTTCAGGAGCATCTCTTGAAACTGTAATCTCTCCCCTCTATACCTGGACCCTCATCTCTCTTCTCCCAGTGCCTGCTACCCCTGGCCGCCCCACTTACCTTCTTAAGGTGCTGCTCTGAGTACATCAGCCCGCTCTGAGCACCCAGTGGTGAGCCGGTTGTCTCGCGAGCCAGTGGGACTGCTCAGGCTCACGTCAGGCCCTGCCTGCCTTCACTGCCTCACATGTTTTGTATTCCAGGTAAACAGAACTCCTCCCTGGAGCGTCTGCTCTGTGCTTCCCCACCATTGGCCCCTTCAGACTCTTCTGTCGCAGGCATACTCCCTGCCGCCCCTCCCTGTGTCTTTTCTGCTCCTATCTCTGCTGGCTGGACTCCTTCCTGTTGTCTTTTAACACCCCGTGAAGATGCCACCTCCACTGGGGAGCTCTTCCTGTTTCCGAAGAGACAAACTCTCCCCCTCTCCATTCTAAAAGCATTTCCTCCAGTCTCTTGTCACAGTTGTGTTCTTGTCTTATCCTTCCTTCTAGAGCAGTGGTAGCCAACCTTTCGGACCCCATGGGCCACCAGTGGTCCACGGACCACCGGTTGGCGACCGATATTCTAGAGGGCAACCTCCCCGAGGGCAGAACATCCTCTTCAACTTTGTTGTGTCAGGTGACCTCGCCCCGCTGCTAGCTCCGCCTCTAAGAGTCTAAGTGTGTGGCAGGATAAAAGGCACCGGTGGGTCCCCCCACTCTTAGCCCCTTCAGTGCTCCTTCACTTCTCCATGTGAGCAGTAACATTTAAGGTAGCTTCCAACTCTGACCTTCTTGGAGTTTAAGCAATTAGTCACACTTTGGAGATATTGTGGGTTTAGTCTCAGGCGACCACAATAAAGCGAATATTGCGCTATGGCAATTAACACAATTTTTTTGGTTTCCCAATGCACATAAAAGTTATGTTTACATTTTCCTGTAGTCCATGAAGTGTGCAATAGCATGGTGTCTGAAAATACACTGTATAATACCTTCATTAAAAACGACTTCATTGCTATAAAATGCTAACCGCCATCTGAGCCTTCATTCAGCGAGTGGTAATATTTTGCTGGTTGAGGGTCTTGCCTCGATGCTGAGAAAAACGAAATATCTGGGAAGCGCAGCAAAGCGAAGCGTGATAAAAACAAGGTCTGCCTGCACGAAGCTTCCAGCTCTGCTGAGCGGCCTTGGCAAAGCTCTCACAGGCTAACGCTCCCTCTCAGCCCACCGTTCGCACATAGCAGTGGGCCTGGTGGCGTGCACTCTGGGCGGGGATTTGCATCATGGACAGACAGTTTCATTAAGATTTGAAGATACTCTCATCTGAGTTTCAGAGGAAAAGGTGTTATTTTTTAAAAAATATTTATTTGATTTACCATAGTGTGCCCTTATGATCTTTTTAATCTAAAAAAGTCTTCCTTTAAAAAAATCATCAGTAGAAAAAAAGAAGAAGAAGAAACGAGTATGTTTTCTATTCCAGTGATATAATGCACAATGCAGTTTACAAAAAAACATTATGTA
>NW_006290034.1:8693763-8694391 GCF_000327345.1 Myotis davidii
TTATTTGTTCTTAATGAGAAGAGATCAAGTGGCATATCTGTCTCTCCCCAAGAGGCAGTGCAAGCCCTGAGCATGAGCCAGATGGGCCCCGGGCTGCATATGGTTGCCCACCAGTAACCAGCTACCCCCCGCCCGGGTCAATTAGCTGTGGCACTAGCTCTCTTCTTGAGCTGGTGAGCCTCTGTTCACATGTGTAGATTCATATCAATTGTCACCTCCTCTGTGAAGCTTCCCCAAGTCTTCTTAGCCGGGTAAGAGCATCCCCTGTAGAAGGTGTTCAGATTCTAAGTCTATCCCTTTCCCCACCTCTTCTCCCCATGCCCATGGGTCCTCCTGCTCCCTGCCTGCTTGTCCAGCCGGGCACAGATACCACCTGCGTCTTGAGACCTTCTCAGATCACCCCACTCAAAAGTGATCTCTTTCCATTCTCAACTTTGGAAGTGTGTGTGTGTGTGTGTGTGTGTGTGTGTGTGTGAGTCCTTCCTTGGGTGTATGTGAATTTTTTTTTTATTCATAATGAATGAGAAAGTTACCTGACCAGCTAGCAAATAAACTCATATACAGTGCACTACTTTAATCATGCCCAAAGTTACCCAGAATTGATCTGATATTCTTAAGGATCTATATA
>NW_006290034.1:8696791-8737773 GCF_000327345.1 Myotis davidii
TGTGGGTCCCCCCACTCTTAGCCCCTTCAGTGCTCCTTCACTTCTCCATGTGAGCAGTAACATTTAAGGTAGCTTCCAACTCTGACCTTCTTGGAGTTTAAGCAATTAGTCACACTTTGGAGATATTGTGGGTTTAGTCTCAGGCGACCACAATAAAGCGAATATTGCGCTATGGCAATTAACACAATTTTTTTGGTTTCCCAATGCACATAAAAGTTATGTTTACATTTTCCTGTAGTCCATGAAGTGTGCAATAGCATGGTGTCTGAAAATACACTGTATAATACCTTCATTAAAAACGACTTCATTGCTATAAAATGCTAACCGCCATCTGAGCCTTCATTCAGCGAGTGGTAATATTTTGCTGGTTGAGGGTCTTGCCTCGATGCTGAGAAAAAAACGAAATATGGGAAGCGCAGCAAAGCGAAGCGTGATAAAAACAAGGTCTGCCTGCACGAAGCTTCCAGCTCTGCTGAGCGGCCTTGGCAAAGCTCTCACAGGCTAACGCTCCCTCTCAGCCCACCGTTCGCACATAGCAGTGGGCCTGGTGGCGTGCACTCTGGGCGGGGATTTGCATCATGGACAGACAGTTTCATTAAGATTTGAAGATACTCTCATCTGAGTTTCAGAGGAAAAGGTGTTATTTTTTAAAAAATATTTATTTGATTTACCATAGTGTGCCCTTATGATCTTTTTAATCTAAAAAAGTCTTCCTTTAAAAAAATCATCAGTAGAAAAAAAGAAGAAGAAGAAACGAGTATGTTTTCTATTCCAGTGATATAATGCACAATGCAGTTTACAAAAAAACATTCTGTCCTTAGTTGGAGTGAACCCGGCAGGACTTTCATCTTATTATTTCTAATAACAACCTTTGAAATGATGACAGTCCTGACCAGGGCTCCACTAAGCGGAGCTCCGGAGCTCCGTGAGCTGAAGGGGGGTGGCGGGGGGGCGGTGAAGATAGGCTGAATGTGTGAATGCTCCCTGATGGCCCTGCTCCTCCCAGAGTGGAAGATAAATGACTAAGAGTGCGGGGACCCACCGGTGCCTTTTATCCAGGTACAAACAGGCTGCCTAACCCTTTCGTCTCTTCCTGGGCCAGGGGTACCTCACACCCGGCAATAAGAAGAGACATTCTGGCATCAGGTGAATGAGCTTTGCGTAGGTTTTGGCCTCATCTGAATAGAAGATGAAGCTTCTGGACAGAGCTAAGCCACTGGCCCCAATAGGAGGGCTGAGGCACGGGGAGGCTCGGCCACCTGCCTTCGGAGGTGCGTTGCAGAGGGGAGTAGAGCCTTCCCGCCTCCGGGGCTAGCGCCAAGAGCTCTTAGTGATGCTCAGGCCAGAGATTGCATCAGTGAGCCAAGGTCACTGCCTGTTAGTGAGAGAGGAAATTCCTGCGGCTGAGGAAATCCAGCCTCCTCCTCCTCCATCTCACTTGCCACATTATGACAGCGGGTCAAGGGTCATGTCTTGTTTTACACTCGGCCTCCGCTGTAAATGTAAGCGGCTGCTGTCTTCAGTTGTAGACTCAGACACTCGCAGTGGTCGGGGCCTGTGTGGGGTGTGAGGGATTCTGTGGCTCCTCAGCTCCCCAGGGAGGTAGCCCTGACCAAGGCTGCGGTGGAGAAAGGCACCCAGCCCTTTGCTAGCTTTTCCCAGGGGGACTGGAGGGGATGTCAGAGGGTCTCAAGTCCAGAGGTGCGGTGCATGGGAATCACCCGGAGAAGGTGTTAAACCACAGGCTGCTGGGCCCCTCCCCCGGTTTCTGATTCGGGAGGCCTGGGGTGGGGCCCGGAAATCGGCATTTCTCACAAGTTCCCAGGGGATACTGGTGCTGCTGGTCTGGGGACCACAGTTTGAGAACCACTCATCCAGCTCCATCGTTGAATTTTACAGGGCAGAGAAATGGGCCTTGAAGGCTAAGTGACCTGGGGTTATGCAGGCTCCACAGGTGGGCCCTTGACCTTGCTCAGCACTTTCCAGGGGACAGAGGCCTGAAGTCCCACACACGTCGTAATTGCTGGGGTCCTGGGCTAGGTTTACTCAACTCCCAACATCAAAGTGAAAATTCCTTTCAACAGACCGTACATCTTACCCTCCTTAGGCCACAAATCCAGATACCAGGAAGCATTTGGATACTTAGTTATTTTAAAATCTAGTTTATCAGGTTTCTGGGCCTTGCGTAAACTTGATCCGAAAGCACTTAAAATACCCCTGGTGGAAATAAGCAGCCAGAACACGCGGGCACGTGCGGGCACTTGCGGGTTTATTGGTCACTGAAGGGCAGAATGGAAACAGAATCTACTGATCCTTGTTCTTAGAGACACATCTTAAAATGAATGAGGTGAGATCTTATTATCATCTCTTGGGCTTAACTGTCTCGTTAACCATCACAACAAGCCGGGGATGCAGGCCTTGTTATTTCCATTTTGTAGAGGAGGAAGCAGACACGGTGAGAGTAACTGGGCCACGGGCACATATCTGAAGGGAAAGGAACTCAGAGCCGGGCCTCTGCCTCCACATCTGGGCTCTCCCCTCGCTCCACTCCATGGTCAAGGGCACGGGAGTGATCAAGGACCTCGCATCCCATAAGGCTGCCTGCACAGAGAGAGCAGGAGCTGCGTGCAGCGTCTATGTGAGGCCCTGTGTCCCGTCACTTTAGTGGTGGCCGCTCAGACTCCCAGCACGTCCCTGGAAGCCCTGAGAGCACAGGGACTTCCTCTCCCACATGGGCCAGGAGAGTCACATGTGTTGGAGGTAGGCCTTATGATCGGCAGTGGGATCCAATGCCCCTTCCCCAGCCTGGGGCTCATTTCCGGCCCTCCCAGCAGTTCCAGAGCCAGGAACCACGGTGAGATGGACACCCCCCGCGCTTACCTCAGTGTGGCCAGGACGGAAAGCTGCTTCCTTGGAAAAGCCCTTATTGGGCCCGGACGCTGAGCTGAGCTTGGGTCCAGCATGCCATCCAGCCACCTGGACTGCACGACCACGGGCCAGGACTCTGTGGGAGGAAAGAGCTGGCATGAGATGGGCACTTCACCACATTCTCAGGCAGATGGAGAGCTGTGCCCCAGGCAGGAAGGGAGGGATGTGCCAACAGGACAAACCCCATTTCCCTGCGTTTTGGGATTTTATCAGCACCAGAGCGCAGAAAGGAGCTAGAGCCCAGCTTCCCAAACTGCTTGGGGCTGGCCTTGAACAGACCTATGGTGGCCTCTTGTGCCAGCGCTTTTGGTTTCTGCTGGGACACAGTCTGGCTAATCTTATGCCCAGCATAGGTGCTCCCAATCCCACACCAGAGTCCTGCTCCAACAGACCCCTAATCCAGCACCAACATGGATATTATTCTGTACACACACATGTAGATGTAGTAGACCCAGCTCTGGACCAGCCTAAGATAACACACAGAAGGAAAAATCTTGGTTCTTGTGAGTAAATTGGTGCTTTGATGAAAATCCAGGCAACCTGACCACTTGGCAGATAACAGAGAGCTCTACAGGACTGGGATGGGGATCTCAAGAACCATTGCACAAGCCAAATTCCAGGAATCAGAAGCTATGGGGATCATTCAAGGAGAAAAAAAATGCTACCCGGTTTTAGGTTGGAGTTCCTGGAAGCAATGGAAGGTTTCTATTTTCTCACTTGTGTAAACTTCATATATATAGGTGCTTTATTCATTTAGTCAGCAATATTTCCTGAGCACCTACTATGTGCCAAGCACTATTTTAGCTGCTGGGGACACGGCAGTGAATAAGACGACGAGGTCTCTGCTCTCATGGAGCTTATAGTCTTGTGTAAATAAATATGATTATCTTCAGATTCTTCTTATGCCATGAAGGAAATACGTGGAGTGTGATGACAGCTGGCAAGTGGTGAGGGGCTACTGTAGACAGGATGCTTAGAGAAGGGTTCTCTGAGGAAGTGGCCTTCACATTGAGATCTGAAGGATGAGAATAAAAGAGAGAGAGAGAGAGAGAGAGAGAGAGAGCATTTCAAGCAAAAGGAACAGCAAGTGCCAAGGCCCTGAGGTAGAAACAAGTTGAAGTTGCTGAGTGAGTAGGAAATAGACCTAGGAAATGAGTTGGGATGAGGTAGAAGGAGCCAGGTCTGCAGGGACATAGCTGGGAACTATGGTTTTGTCCTAAGGGAAATGGAAAGGGAGTGAAGGGATTTAAGCAGGAGAGTTACATGACACTTTTTAAATGAATGAATGAATGACTAAACTATTGTGTCTGCTGCAGAAGTTGTAGGGTGTGGCAGCTCTAATAAAAGAAAACAATTACAGGATGACATTGTTACCTTTCCTGTCTATATTCTCTTTCCAACGCCCCAAACTCCTTTCCCCTGGGCCTTTTTCAAGTCCTTTTCCACTGTGGATCCCCACCAGTTACCTTCCTTCCACCCCCCTCTCATTTTGTGCTACAGAAGCAAATATCAATGAAGACACTGTGGCCCCAAGTCCCTCACATAGAGAAGCCGAGGACAGAGAGCTACAAGGGCCCCCCGAGTGGTTCTCCTGCTGCTAGAACCATGAACCAGGGTGCATCCATTCCTCTTCCATACCCACTTTGCTCAAAACAGCCTCTTTGCTTTGGAAGAACCAGGAAAACCTTCCTACTCAATTGGGGTTCAGGCCTAGAGAAGAACACTTGCTCAGAGACTCTCAAAGAAGGTTATGTTCTGCAGCAAAGAACATTTCCACTCCCTCTGGGTTGGATTTAGCACAGGAGAGGGCAGATGTCATGCGCCCCAGGATAAAAGGCTGGCACCATGGCGTCTGGTTCCATCACTTGTAGGAAAGGGGATCTGATCTAGTCCACACTTTTTTTTTTCTTTTTAAGAAAATCTTTATTGTTGAAAATATTACATGACACTTTTGAATAGGATGAGGAACTGCCACAGGTGATAGCAAAGGTCCCCTCCAGCTCTGATCGTCTGTGACTCGATGAGCGTTAATGTTTTCCAGCCCACATCCCTACTGGGTACTTGATGAATGCTTTCCCCCATTCAAACACTCAAATTCATTCATTCCATTAATTAAACATTAAACTTGCAGGTGCCATGCCAGCTACTGTATTAGGTGCTAGGGACACAATAATACAAAATAACATTTAACCTCCAAGAGCAAATAATCTCAAGGCGAGGAAAGGCCAGCACAGGAACTTGTCACATACTTAGCACAATGCGATAAGTATGATGGGTAGTGGGCGCGATATGGGAGGAGGACTTAGTCTTACCTGGCCAGACTCACCAGAGACATACGTTCCTAGAGGAAGTAACATCTGAGGAGGGTTCTTAAGGATAAATAGGAGCTGGTTAGGGAAGATGGGGAGGAAAGGCATCACAGAGCCCCAGAATTCAAGAACTGGCAAAAGGTCCAATGTGACTTCATAGGGGGTTTGGGGAGAGGTGAGAGGAGTATGTGATGGGCCTTATACAGAAGTAGGTGCCTATGACCTTGTAGAGTTCACTGCTGTGGCCCACCCACTGGCTGCAATTTCACAAAAAGCCTCCACTTTTAATCTAGGGAACAACCAGGGAAGTAAGGGTGACTAGAAATATTCTGGATATTCCACTATATGCCAGGATGGCCTCCAATCTAGATTGGAGAAGAAGAATGAAGTTCAAAATAAATAAAAAAAACGCTACAACCTCTAAGCAGACCTGCCATTCTGGGGGTCAGCTATAGACCAACCACAAACGGTTCCCTGCCCTTATTTCTGCGTTCTCTGGGCCACGCTGCCTTGGTGCATGCCTGAGTGTTGTATCTGAGACCCTGGCTAGCATCTCCCATGCTTTTGGCCTTCTCTTGTTCAGTGCAGGCACAGGTGGCTCGCTGCTGGGGAGAGAAGTCCACTGTCCAGAACACTGCAGCACGACGTGATTCTCACAGATGTGACTGCCATTGTTTTTAGTCTCATGCTAGTAAAGGTTGCGGCTCTAAAATTAAATCTGATTTAAATATTACCAGTTTCTAATGCAAAAATATTAGGAACAAACAACCCAAAGGCGTCTCTATTTTTAAAACCCTGTCTGTTCTCATGAGGTAATCACTTCATCAGATGGCGCTCACACTTTTATACACGCATGAAAATAAATCCCAGCTCCTCTCGGGACCACGTTCTGTTCCTTCCTGTAGGGCACGAAGGGTTACCGGTGAAGTCTGGGGTGCCTCTCCGAGACCTGGACAGCCCTCTCCTATCCTGGGTCTCATGCTTTACAGCAGTGATTCTCAAAGTGTGTACGTAGGAGTATTAGCAATATCTAGGAACTTGTTAGAAATGCAAATTCTTAGGCACCCCCCTGCCCCATCCCCAAATTTAAGCCTGTTGGCATGGTCCTCTCTGTTGATGCTTGTCTCAGCGTCCCCTTCACTTTCTTAAGGCCTCAGTGATATTTTGGTCAATTGTCACCAAGAAGCTTAGATGATTAATGGCAAGTTGTTCAAAATCTAATCAATACATAGTTTAAGGAAGCTGCCCCTCTGCTGGTAGTTTATCAGGAGGGAGGGGCATTGGCTCAGCTACAGGAGCCTAACTTCAGTCAGTCCCCTGCAGAGTCCTCCCTGCCCGTACTCTGTGGAAGGTTCTACCTCCCTCTTGGCTCCCACTTTCTGCTGCCCTCCCTCACCCCAAACCCTCTATGGCAGTGCCTTTCAACCCTGCCACACGCTGGAATCATCTGGGGGAGTTTTAGGAGCTCCTGACACCTGTCCCACCTCCAGAGATTCTGATTTAACTGGTCTGAGGGGCCACATGGGTCTCAGTTATTTATAAAGCTCCCAAGGTGATCCCAAGGAAAAGCCAGGGCTGAGAACCACTGCTGTTCAGTGAATGGGACGCTTGACATTGACTTTGATAAGCTAGTAATTAAGAGAAATTATCAAGAAATTAACATGGTTCAGCAAATGTAAAGTGCAGGTGTGGTCACATTATTGGCAACAAGGTGTGAGAATATAGCTCGCAGACTCTCTGGGGGATGCTCTCCCCATCTCCCCTGCTGCCCCCCCTCCCCACCCGTCCTCCCACCCCTGGTTGTCTAGATGTAACTGACATTTGTGAATTGGAAGGTTTTCTTTTTACTCCTTGCATGCCATTTAAAATGTTGTTTGATGTCGGAGCTATGGTTAGCTTATTATTAAGCCCAAGGATTATTGGCTGATATGTTTAATACCAAAGATGTGGGGATGCTTGACCCCAAAGATCTTTTGGATGACTCTTCAGAAGTAATGGCCGGTTCCAAGAGCAGCTCACACCACATGGAAGGTGCTAGAGCGCTGGTGTGAAGAGCAGGCTCCTTTCTCCGGCTTCCACCTGCTGGTGGTCTGCGAGCTGGGAAAACTCACTAAAAATGTAGAGCTTAAGAACACATTGTGGAGGGCGTCATAATTGTTTGTGCTGTGGCTGTGGTTTTCATTGCCGTAACCGTTCCCTTTAATTCTCTCCTCTCTCTGTTAGTTCTTATTCTGAGCCTCTACACAAAGAGAACATTTGGAGTCTTTGGCGTTGCGTGTCTGTTTTCCTAATTTTTAGCCTAATCAGAAGTTTTCTATTATGGATTATGACTGTGAGGTTTGCTGAGTAGGAGCTCTCTTTTTTTTTTTTTAGAAAAAAATTCAATTTTGGCCATTTTGAGATGATTTGATGTGTTTTAACTATTTAGTGGTTTTGGCACATCGAGTAGGAAAATAGTGCATCTGGCACCGAGGACTTAGGAAGACATTAAGGTTCAGCAAAACCACTATTCTTTTTCACTGGAAATTTCAATAATCACAGCTCTAAAGGGCCTTGCCACACACTTCCCTAAAAGAGGAATGGTCCTTTGGCTCTCTCGGAGATTCTGGGATAAATTACAAAACCCTTCCTGGCATTTCCCAAGAGAGTCAGGCAGCTCAAAGGAAGAAGCTATTGTGGTTGATTGACCTTGAGCTGCAGAATCAAAGAGCATTTGCTAGGAATGTGCATGACACTCTGGGGTGTGTGGTGGGCCAGTCTGTGTGGCATGTACCTGACCGGATTCCTGAGCGGTGCAATGCCAACACCACAGAAAGGCTCTGGGTACTTACAGCATCAACGTGGTGAGGATAAGACATGAAACACACAGCGACCTTCTATTATAGAGCTGAGGGCAGTAAATACATTTTTTTTTTTTTGCAGGAATATGCTGCTAAATAACAGTCATTGTAGTGCAGCCCATCAAGTGAGCAAATTCCAGTAATAAATCTGTAATCTCCATGGGAGTGTCAAAAGCAATCGAATAGTTTTTCAAACTTTTCTGTGACCCTAAGAAAACATCTCCTTGGTTCCAACTGGCTGATCCTTAAACCACAAGAAAAAGATCCATTTCAGCTCTGCTTTCGGCCGCTCCCTGCCTGTTGTTTCCATATTTGGGACTAAGAGCAGACAGTACTGGGGAAGAAAGCGGACTCTCAGGTTGGCTGGAGTCAAAGTGTATATCCAATAATACCAGCACCTATCGGGGTCCCCAGCCCACTGCAGACCTTGGGAGACCCCCTGGGATGGAATATGCACATGAATGAAAACAAAACGTTGCCAGTGAACGTGAACTCAGATCCAAACCCTTTATTCTATTTGTTTTATAGGATTAAATGTCCTCAGCTCTTCTTGAGCTAACCTCTTCCTCTCAGTGTGTGGTATGTTTTCCAAGCAATGGGTCAAGCAATGTTACAACATATAAGTCTATAATGCAATTCAGATGTAATTTAAGAAAGTCAGACAAGCTAAAGATTCATAGTCCTGAGAAAGACCAGGAAAAATCCTGGTTTAACAGGCAAAGTGTTCTGGGGCTTGAAAAAAAGGCAGGCAGTCCACCCTTTAATGAAAGAGGGATGCAGGACAAGCTATGGGACTGGAATGTAAGGATTCCAGTAGAATGCCGCCTTTACCTTTAAAAAGGTCTGTGAGGCGAGGGCATTTCTGTGTCACTGCAAAAAACTGGTGCATCTCAACCAGCCTGCATCCGAGAGAGCAAGGACCACAAGTAGCCAGGCCCAAACACCCCGGGGGGAAACCGAGTCCCAAGGCCACGTCAGATACCTTCTGACTCCCCACCACTCTGGAGTGACAGCTGCCACCGTGTCTCCTGCTCCCTGTGCATGGCTTTGAAACCATCCCAGTCCCAATGGGCTCCTACCCCACAGGGACATACACAACGGATGAGGGAATGTCGGGATGTCATGGGTGTGGTTAACTGCCCTGAAGGGCTGTTGGATGCGTGTCCTTAAGCTTCCCTCAGGGAGTCTCACCAGCTCTTGTACTGTCTCAGGAGGAAAGGTCAGGGGAGGTGGAGTCCTGCTGTCCCTTCTAAAGTCACTGGAGTCTCACATAATCATATTTCAGAACATTCCCAGTCTTCTAGTGTTTCTCTCTTTAGGTTTTACTTGACCGTGACATAAACAGAATAAACACTCCGCACTAGGAAATTCACTCCGGAGCTCACCAGAGGCCCACAGAGTGCATCTGTCTCCAGGGACCTGGCACACTGTGGGCAATTAGACAAAGATGGGGCAGAAGTTTTTCCCACTCAGTCATGATAGTGGTGGTGGGGAGAGAGAGAGAGAGAGAGAGAGAGAGAGAGAGAGAGAGAGAGAGAGAGAGAGAGATAGATATCAGCCACTCACCCTGTTGCTTCTAAAGAGTTAAGTTTGGAAGTTTAAGACTCAGAGAAATAGAAACTAACTTTGGAATCTCAGTTGTTATTTTACATAATTAGACCGTTGGAGCCGTGAAGAAAGGGCACTGATGACTCTGCGGTCCAGTGGCTTCCCCTGAGAGCCGGGCCAATGGAGGCCCCACCAGTTTTCAGCTGGGTGACCTTTAGCAAGTGACTTAACCTCTCTGTGCCTCGATGTCTCCACTCAAAAATCAGAATAACTATACCTTCCACCCTCGGCTATTGAGAGGATTAAATAGAATAAGCATTTAGCCCAGCGCCTGGCACCTTGTTGGTGCTACATAAAGACAGGGTGTCCCCCAAAATGTGTACATACTTTAACAGCTGATACCTCACTTAATTTTCACTCCTTTTCAGGTTTAACGGATTTGAAATAATGGGTGAAGTCAGACTAAGCTTTGACCAAAGAACATTTATCCTAAAGTGCCACTAGACTTTTTTTTATGGGGATACATAAAAGATAAAGTTTACAGTACAAAACTGGCAGCAGTTGACAAATTGAGGACACGCACATGTTGAACAAAATGATTCTTGATGCTTGTGATTCCACTGCTTCACGTTATCAGCAGTGCCTAGACCAGAGCAGCCATCAGTTTGAAAACATCGGGAAAAAATTATTCCTGTCTGTAGATTCTTTTAAATGTTTCAAGTGAACTGTATGTTAATCAACACTGACTTTATAATCATTCAAAGTGGGTAAACATTTCGGGGGACACCCTGTATTAGCTATTCTTAATATCATTAGAGACAGTTAGCTACTCTAGTCATCAGGCAGCGAGTTACTGGCCGGCTGGGTGCAGAACAGAAGTGAAGCCTGTGTCCACCCCGTGTCCCCATCTGGCTGTCTCTGTGCTTTGCGTCCCAATTGCGGCCGCAGTAGCTGGCCGTGCACATGCTCAGTGGCCCTGTCTGCAGCTGTAGGATGATTATCTGCAATCATTTGCCAGCCAAGATGTTGAGTAAGAAACTAAAACATTTGCCTCTGAAATGATCCATTTCCTTCAGCCCTGTTGCAGTCAAACAGAGGAAGCTGCTCGCTATAACTAGTTGGGGGCGACAGGGAGGGGCCGGCGGTGCAGTGCAGTGTCAGTTGGGTACCACAAACACTTGCCGGGACCTACAGAGTTAACAGCATCTTAGCGTAGGTAATTGCCCCTTCCAAGGGAATACACCAGGAAAGTGTCCTCATTGTCAAATTATGCTCAGCGATCCAGGGATTTGGGACACATTTAGGCACCACCTGGATGGTTGACTTCTTGAGGTCTTTGGTGTTTTTCCATCTATGGGCCGGTCCTGGACTGGGCACTTAATGATTGTTTACTGAACAAGACTGAAAACTCTCCACACAGCTGCACCCAGCTTATTCAAAGTGAATCAGTATTTCATATTATGTTGGGAAATAACAAGTGGCGCTCCTTTCTATTCCTGGGTAACTTTGGCAATGTGGAGTTTCCCTGAAGGAGCGCGCCCCCTGGGTGGGTGACAGGTGCGCTGCCGAGGAGCTAAGAGACTTCACTCAGTAGACCTTCATTCCGCCGTCCTCACGGGCACCAAAGAGCACTCACGGGTGTTGGACAAAACCTACTCCTTCCTGTTTCCAGCTTGCTTATTTTTCTTGTCCAGAATTTCCTTGGAGCAAGCTCCGCTCCAGCAGCCGCTGGTAATGTGCAATCCACTGGGATGGCAATCACCTCATTGTTTAGTTACCACCTCTGAAAGGAGGGAAAAAGCAAGAAAGAAAGCAGAGCTCACACATACAGAAGAGGGTGGGGCTGCGTGATGATAATGAAAACCATTTGCTAGCGTTTCACTCCTTCCTTTGTGAACCAGCCGAGTGGCTGGCACCAGGCCTCTGTCTGCGGGGGAGCTGCACCTCCAAGGCCTTCCAGGGACCCGCTCCATCCTGCCCATCAGGAATGTCACCCTTTGTCCCCAGGAAGGAGGGGGCTTGACTGATCGCCCCAGCTCCCTCGTCCACAGCCACCAGGCCATCTCCAGCTCTCACCATCGGTCTCCCCCAGGGCACCACCCCTCCTGTGTGATGGTGCATTGACCTCGGTTCTTTCCAAGCTCTGCCTGAGCCAGCCTTCGGTTCACTGTGTGGGAAGGTCTCTCCTCTCTAGTCTGCATCCTGTCCGCCTATCTGTGTCCAGGACTTGCAGCCCAGCTTTCTTTTTAACTGTTTCTACTTTTCTTTTTATTCAGAAACAGACCTGTTTTCCATAATTCCTAAAATATAGATTCATACTTTTTTTTAGGATAAGAAACAAAAATAAATAAAAATTTACAAGCAAAACGAACAAAAAAATTCCAACAAACAAAAATCCCCAAACCCCACAACAGGTAGAACAGTGCAGATTTACCAAAGCATGTCTGTTTGGCTTGCACTGTCCCTGAGAGAGGAATCGCCTCCAAAGGCGCGTGTTATAGTTATGGACAAGATCCCTCCTACCAGATGCTCTGTGCTCAGTAAGTTTGAGTGCCCCCCTCTCTGCCCATTTCTCAAATCTACCGCAGCATCTATACACGTCCTGTTCAGGTCCGTAGAGCAGGGCAGCATTATCTCCATCAACACCACCTCCATCACCATGACTATGACCTCCACCCCCATCATTGCCTCACCATCACCACCACCATCATCTGCTCCCACACTTCCTCCCATCACCATCCTATCACTACCTGTTACCACCATCAACATGACCACTTGCACCATTTTACCATCACTGTTACCACTCCCACCTTCAATACCAACATCACCATTACTACCATCACCATCACCACCACCACCATCAAAGGATTAAAGAACTTCCTGGAGTCCAAGAACTGACCACTGTTCCCCAAGACCTCCTCTAGGCTGTCAATAGAATCAGCAAGACTGGGGGTCACTTAGTTGCTTCCCGAGTAGGTAGATGAATGGTTTAGGTCCATATAATGCCCAATTGAACTGGATCTACTCACGAAAGCATTGCTCTCCTGTATATTCTATTACAGTATATCCAGAAACCATTCTTTTTATTTTATTTTCTTTCTCCTGGTATATTTTTGAGTCAACTTTGTTTTCCCAGTAATGTAGATGTCAACATTATTCAGTTTAGACTTTGATACATTTATCTCCAAAGAGGAATGACTATCTCAAGGACATTATGTGTACACATACACACACACACACACACACACACACACACTCCAGTTAGTAAATGAGGAATTATGGGTCTTGGTCCTCCAAAACGAGGCAGGTGCTTTTGTTTGCCTGATGGAATGAGTTAAGGATAAGTGCACAATGTTTGCCGATCATTTTGGGGTTTTTCTGCATCTTCACCCCTGGAGACAAGTGGATTTGTGCTTAGGTCTGCAGGAAGGAACGCTCTCTCTCACCCCTCCCCTCAGCCTCTGCCTAGACTGACTCCCTAGCAGTGATTGGCTCCCGCTTGAAAGAGGGGCGTTCCCTGAGAGTTAAAGGCCAGGCTCTCTCCTGGCCCTTCTGTCCCAGCAGGGAAAGGGACCCACCAGCTAGCTGGCCCAGGAGGCAGGCTTCTTTCTCAGCCACTTGTTCAGACTGAGTGGGGAGCTTCTTCCTGTAGGGCCATGAGGGTGAGTATGCCAACACTGGAAGTTTGAGCTTGAGCTTGGGGGAGAAAGGGCAGGGGTGGGATAGAAATCCCCAAGGAACCCCCTTAGGCTGTCTGAGAGGTAGTGATTAGGATAGAAGTACCTATATTTTAGGTGTAAAGTTCAATGTAATGTAATATGATGTGTTAAAACATGTCAAGTACTTCCCTAGAATAAACTGTGGGTTAGAAGTGAATGCAATTACTACCACTGATCACAACATTTATTGTGCTGTATGTGCCAGGCGCTATACCTAGGACTTTCTATATTTCCTCCTTTAACCCCTTCCCCAACAATTTTTTTGTTAAAAACGTTTCTTTTTCAGACTAATTTTTTAATTTTGGTTCTATATAGTATTTTTGATGCTGGTTATGAAAACAGTTTGTAACTCGTCTTCCTATAAACCATATTTTTTTTACCATATTTTCTTAGTATACTCATCGACGACTGAAAAAGAACATTTTGTGAAAACAAGTATACACCTTTCTGCCGGGGAAGGGGTTAAAATACTTACTAAAATCTTCTGAGGTCAGTATCATCCCCATTTGATAGGTAAGGAAGTTCAGCTTAGCATGCAGAGGGCAAGTGCAAAGCCACCCTGCCTAGGGGATGGGAGGATGGAAAAGCCCAGGTCTCCCACTCTCTGGTCTCTTCTCTTCACCCCGCTCTGGTCTGCTCAAAATCTGACCATGCAAAGGAGCAACGGCTGTGTTCTCTGGGTTTTGCATTCGAGGGTCCATTTCTGCTCCTGTGATAGGGATAACGTATGGGCAGGATTCTGCACGTTTTCTATTCTTGACTTTACTCATTTCTTTTTAGAATCTAGTACTGATTTTCTCATTATAATTGGCCTTGACTCCTCCACTTGTCTGTCACCAGACCCTCCTCGCTTACAACCTTGAAAGCGACCACAGACCATGCTCCCTCCTCACTGAGATACTCTATCCACCCAGAAACAGCTTCTTGGAAGACCCGCGGTTCTGGCAGAAATGTAGGCACAGAAGATAGATGCTGAGAATGTGGGGTTGTTTCTTACTGGGCAGTTTATAAACATAGGAATGTGACGATTCCAGTGACTCTCCTACATTTTCTGGATAAGGTTTACTGTTAATTGTGAGGCCATGGAGGGAGCTGGCGGGGGGGAAGGCACAGGCAAGACATGATCTACTCACTCTGGACTGGGGTGGGATTCTGGGCATGAAGACCAAGCCTGAGGCTGATGGAGCCAAGTAGGGTCTGTTAATATTGCCATTCGTGGACATGCACTAGAAATCCACCTCATGCATTTACAGGAAAACATCGAATGTAATATCTTTGTTGAGTTTAATCAGAACCAGAGTAAAATTCCAGTTGCCAAGAATAGAAACTTACCCTAATGATTTCATTTTTAGCCCAAAATATACAGTGTTTTCTCTGCCTGCTCTGTTTGTCACTTTCTAAAACAAGAAATTACCCAGCGACGACTTTGGTTTGAGGGATGGGAGGGAAGTAATAAACACTGAGCAGCAAAGCAAAGCGATCGAGTGTCGAAGGACCTCGGTGGACGGGTATTCGGAAGCGAGTTCAGTTGGTGAATCGTTGCCTTTATTTCCCAGGACCCTGTGAACCACTCGGTCAGGGTTCCCTCGTCCAGGCTGTGTGCTCTTGGCGGCGAGCACTTCATGGGGCAGACATGAGTCAAAGGCAAGAAGAGGAGGTTGAGTTAGCATCTGTGTATTTTTCAGGCAGACAGAGTTGTTTTCATAGTTTCATCTTCTAGAAAATGGCCCTTTTCTGGAAGAACGAGAGTCTCAGGCTGTGAGAAAGAGACAGGGCACCTAGACAGAAGAGAAGCTGTTCGTTCTGACTTGTCATATTGAGTCGAGGAAATGGTTTAGATTAGGAATCATGCTGCTCTGAGTGCAGCAGAACTGTGGTTTCCACTTTCAGATCTGGGGTGAAAACCTGGCCCACCAGCCTCCTGCCACCAGATGCTCTTTAAAAGAGACAGGGCCGCCGCCTTCTTTGAGCTTCTCAGGAATAGCGTGAGCAGGAAGGAACACGTCATCAGAAGGCTCTCCACCAGGGAGCACTGACTGTCACCTATTGGACAACAGTGACATTTTGGCAGACGCATCAGAAGGACACACACTGGCCATGAATCATGTGGCTTGGCCCCTTCTCCCCGGGCACCACGGATATCTGAGTAATGCTGGCACTGAGGAGGGCCCTGGCTCTGGGGCTGGATCTCTTGCTTCCAATTAGGGTCCAGCCTGGGGCTGAGCCCAGGTCAGGGACAGAGGGAGAAACCAATCTCATTTCTGATCAGCTTGGAGCGTGATGAGTGCTTGTGGCATGAATGGATGAGTCTTGAACAGATGGACTCAGACCAGCCCAACACCTGCAGGCACTGGGAGAGCTGAGTGAGCTGGGATTCGCTCTACCATTAGGAAGCCTGATGTCATGGTGGAGGGAAAACGAAGATGTGGAGGGAGGAAGATGGACCTAGAGTACAAAGCAATTGAGAGAAGAGGGGAGTTGGAGAAAGAATAAGAACAGTAAATGAGGGGCGAGAGAGGGCAACAAAATGAAAAGGAGAATGAGCAAGGAAAGGAGGGTGAAGAGAGACCCAAAGGGCAAAGGAGCAATAGAAAGAGAGGGGAGCAGCTGAGAGAGGAACCTGCGAGAGGAGGAAATGGAAGATAAAGGCAGAGGTTGGGAGCAGACCTTGAAGATGGCCTTGGCCTCAGCTTTAGGAAAGTGGAAGAAATCCTTGCACAGATCATAGCCTCTGCTGGTGAGATGTGACTCTGAGTTTCCCTAGAGAAACAGCCGAGCAACAGCTAAACAGCCACTAGCAACTCCCCCAAAGAACCCAGATTTCATGGAACTGGCTTCTGGTAACCTTACCAGATAATCCTGCTGATATTTTCCAATTAGCAGTCTATTAGAATATGATTTTTACTGGAAACATTCCATTTGAGCCCAAACCCAGTGATAACATTGCTTGGCAGAGTGACACAGTGATTTCATTCCATAGGTTAGGACAAGGCCACCTCCCAGGATACTACACAGCATGCTCCACACAAAAGTCCTTCATCCCAGACCCGCTGTGCTGGGTGTGCCAGACTGGCGCACTTAAGATAAATGAGATTAAATGACCTCACTATTATCAGATTCAGAGAGAATGCCTTAGAAAGAAATGGCAAGTGAAAAGGATCAAAAGACAATGCGGGGGGAATTGGGGCTTCCCATTGATGCTCCGATCCAGCTGTTGTTCGTTAGAACGTAAACTGTGTTCAATCAAATCCTCTGTCATGAATAAAACCCCAAACCAAATCCAAACACAGATAAATGGTGATGTACTTGGATTTCACTTGGGGCTTGCATCATTGCTCCACCAGGTGCCATGCCTAAGTCTCGGGTGCAGGCCACGTCTCCATTCTGCCTGCGCCACTGCCATTTCCCTGTTACTGCTGCCCGGCCAGTTAGTGTGTCCTTCTCTTCCTGGAGCCTCAAGCATTAACGGCAAACCAGGAAGGTGGGGCACCTGGAAACCACCCCCTAACAAAAACGACCGGATGGATTAGGAATGTGACGGATGCAGGAAAGCTTTCACGGGGTGAGGGAGAAGAGCTGCTCTCCATCGTTCCGGGAGACACAGTTGGGATGAATGAGCAGACCTGGGGTCTTCATCAACATGAGGTTGCTGAGAATATCCGGCAAAAGGGCTGCCTGCTGAGGTGGGATTTCCATCATGAGCCCTGTTCAATGTGGGAGAATGGCCTCTCATAAAAGAGTACTAAACTAAAAGTCTATTCAATTATAAGCAACTAGGACCACTCAAAGGAGGAAGGGAGGCAGGAAAGGAGAGAAAGAGAGAAAATGTGTCATAGTGTCAACATGAGGGTGATTCTTCATGTTCCACAAAGTGAGCCTGGGAGGTGGAGAGCTGCAGACTCAAGTTACTCATCTGACTGCCTTCACTGAGGCTGGTACCACATATAACTGCTCATTCAGGAAGCCTCATCTTGGTAATATTAGAATAAAGCTAATTTTAAATAGATGCATATGTTAAAGGCAGACACGGGGCGGGGGTCGGGGGGAGAGACTAGAAGGAAATACAGCAAATGTTAGTGGTACTTGAGTTAGAGGATTATGGGTAATTTTTGTTTATTCTTTATACTTTTCCATATTTTCTAAATTATTGCAATGATCCATGAATAGCTTTTATAATCAGAATAATGTATTTTAAAATACTTTGACAATATTATATCTAAAACTATTGAAATGTTCATAGATTTTACCTATTAATTCCACTTTATCCTAATAAAATAATCTGAAAAGGGGGAAAAGATACACTCATGATTTTTGTGTGTGTGGGTAAATGATTTATAATTGCAAAAGCAGACGCCAAGTGTTCTTCAATAGTGGGGTAGTTGTTAGTTACTTTGTGGAAATTCTTTTTCAGGAACTTCTCTGTAGTCATTCAATACGAAAAACTGTGAAGACAACAGGAACAAGGAGACATGCTTGTGCTGTAGTGTGAAAGGAGGGAGAAGCAGGTTCGAGGAGACTGAAGTCATTGCAGCCTAGGGAAATCACATGTGCGTAGGAGCCAGGTCTGGAAGTAAATACTTAAAATGAAACCAGTTGTATTGAGTGTTAGAACTTCGGGTGATCGCCTCCTCGCCTTCATTTTCCAAGTGGTTCATAATGTTGTTATAATGTCTTTATAATGAAAGTAAAGTCCATAAACCTTTCCATATGTTCTTTCTGTAAACCCTTCAGGTTTCGGGCGATACCAGATACATTCCCACGTCAGTGTTCGCCCCACGGTGCCTCGTCTAAGCTGTTTCGTTCTGCAGTGGCTCGGTCAGTGCTGCTGACCGAGTCCCCAGGTTTACTCTGTGGCTTTGGCCGGTGCAGGTAGCGGACATGCTCAACCTGTGAGCAGCCTCTTTGTCGTCTCAGGTTACAGATTTATCATGTTGAACAGAGAATTAGAAACTGCTGAACGGCTCGGATGCCTGTGGACACGTTCCCTATATTTGGCAGTTCTTGGCCATGAATGTGAAGGGTTGAGGACTCAGATTCTCCTTTATCTATTGTTGGCTTGGGCGGCTGCATACTCTAAAGCTCACATAAGGTTTGGATATAATGTCAGCTTCTGATTATCTGTTACATGGGAGGAAAAAATTGGAAACAAACCGCCAAGCTATTTGTAGTGCGTAGCGTTTGGTTTTGTACACCCCAGTTTTGGGGCAAGAGCAGTAGGAGGAGCAGTGGGAGGAGGCGGAGGGGAAGCACCAATACGTGCCCGCCACTTGCCCAGCGTTATACTAGGGCCTTTCACCGTGTGGCTCACTTACACTTATCAGATAGACAAGGGAACTGAGATGCCGAGATATGATAACTTGTTGCAGGGCCACACAGGCTAGGAAAAGGAATGATCTAGTCCCAAAACACATACTGACAGATGGTCCACAAAGTGAAACAAGTCACTTGCCATTAGTCTAGAACTGACTTTAATCACCGGGGGGTTCTTTTACCACCCGTGATTCTCAACTAGGAGTGATTTTGACCCCCGACACCACCCCAGGAGACACTTGGCAACATCTGGAGACATTTTTGCTGTGGGGGTGCTACTGGCATCTTGTAGGTAGAGGCCATGGATGCTGCTAAACATCATATCGTGCACAGGACCACCTTCCACAGTGAAGAATCATCTGGGCCAAACTGTTAATAGAGTTGATGTAGAGAAAGCTTGCCATATCCTAATAGAACCCAATGTAACTCACCCCACTCACTTCACTTCCTCTTCACTTATGATATTAAGTTTCCATGGCTCTGAACCGTTCTCAAAGATATGAAGCATCTGAGGTGCTGTTTATTGGTCATATAATTAGGAACCACTGAGCATATGTAAAGCAAATAAATGTGCATAAAATCTGGATGACAGTGCCAAGTTTAACTCTGAAATTTATGAGGGGAGTTCATAGTGAAATTGCCAGCAAGAAATTAACAACTCCCCAAGTGTTACCAATTGTGGCTAACCCTAATCTGTATTAAATTCTACGATGAATAGCTAAACATTCACGGAGTCTCACTCGGGATTCCCATATGTAAAATCGGAAACTTGGCTGTTCTCCGATGACAAGGTCAAATCACTAAGTTTTAACACTTCAGCTGTGTCTATAGGCAGAGTGTAAATTGCTTTAGTTTGCTGTGGCTGGCCTATTTGGAGGGGGAGCACACATTAATTTTGTTCCTTCTATGTCATCAAGACAGCCCCTGGAAAACCGGAGTTAATGAATTAGTCAATATTTTTGTGGTTCACCATAATTTTGAGGCATAGAATTATAACAGTATTTGAGAAAGACTCTTAAAAACTCTGCAAAACTGAAAAGGACTCAGGGATCATCTCATTTAATCTTTAATCGATCAAGTGGTATTCATTGGATGACCTACGCTGTGCCCAACACCATGCTCAGTACTGTAGAAAATACTAGGCAAGTATAAAGCATGAATTTTGCCTTCAAGTAATAAACAATATGGGAAGGAGATGAGACAAATGCACAGGAAATATTTAGTGAATAACTTGGGTTCTAAATTGTTTTGTATAGACTCTCAGCAATGACGGGGTTCAGGGAAGGTGTGTCACATAAAATTGTTGATATTTGTTCACTTGTGTACCTGTCCATTATCATGACAGCTACCTGTGTGCAGGGACCTAGAAGGCACTCTCTACTCTGTATCTGTCTTGGTGTCTAGGCAGAGCCTGGCCCGTGAAAGCCAACTCGAAAATGTCCATTTAATAAGGGAATGAATGATCTCAATGGGTAATGGACCTGATCTTGGCCTTGAAGCCACAGGAATGTCTTGACCAACGTTTCCCACTCCTGGGATGTCCAAAGAGGTTTGGTAAAACAAGGGTTCCATGGCCAAATGGTTTTGGGAATTGCTGGGTTAGAAATAGCTCTCTCTAATCAGAGCTTCCCATATTCTAATACGCATTGGGTCTAGAAGGACTCACTGACTTGGGGTCAAATTTATTTGCTCATGGAAACATATCTTACTAAATATTTGGTAACATAAATTTGACTTAAGATACCAAGAAATCCACGTTGAGAATAATTACTCTAACTATCCAAAGGAAATAGCTTCTTGAGTTGACCAATGCTTTGAACACCAGTATGCTGGAGCTCATACAGTTATGATTGGGGGATCTTCTAGAAAGAGTTCAAAGGAAGTCCTGTCCTTTGGGGCCAGGCCTGTATGAAGGAAAGACCAGGACACTTTTTATGCCTAAGTAGCGTTTCTCAACGGCCTCTCTGTAGCTCTGGCTTAGAGAGTCCTACTTTGGCGCATGGCCATGGCTTGAGCCTGGGACGCACATTTTTTAAAAATTTGGATGAGTCTTTTCTTAATATTCCCACTGGGCTTGTACTTTTATTTTTTAAATGTCTTTTGCCCTGAACTGCTCAACTGGGCCTGATAACTTCCCAGCAGGCTGCTGGCTGCAGAGCATGACCTGGGATAGCGGCTGTTTGTTTCTCTGTAAGTCTGCGCTTGCTTTGATTTGGGTGGGTTTCCTTCCATAGTTTCCCATTATGAGGATCACTTATGGGACCAAACCACTAAAAAGGCAAAAGCAAAAATACCTGTCCTATTGTGTTTCTTTGTTAAAAACGCCTTCCTTTTGAAATATATCGTTCAAATGTACAGTTATTTTTCCTTTTCTGATCAAACTTTGAAACAAGTCTTCCAGACCCCAAAGGGTTTTTATTAAAAGACAAAGCAGTTTAAAAATAATTGATGGTGAACTGGGGAGTTGAGTAACGTTCTATTACCATCAGGAGCAAATACAAGCAGACGGTGACATATTTTGTGAATGACTTCTATTTCAACATTTGAGCCTGAGGATACAGTTGAGAAGGCAGAGCTAAATCCATTTTTGCAAGTAGCTTTGATTTTAAGATAAATTTGTAAAATGATTCCTAGCACATTGTGTCATGTTCTATCTATCTCAACTCGTGGCCATGGATTTTGTACCTGGACCCCTTGCAAAGGAGCCAGCCATACCACAGCCTCGCCTGTGCTGGGACTGGGGGGAGGGGCACGGGTCCTGAGGATGGCATTACAGAAAGACCCCACTCAGTCCGTTACTGCAGATCATTGGACATGATTCCAACGTTGAGGAATGAAGTTGTCAAATTCTATGGAAATGCGGCAGAATGAGGCAGGAGCAAAAGTCTAACTCACCAAGATGTGTCTACCCGCTGCTATTATGGGCATATGGCACACCCTCCCCTTCAAGACAGGCCCTGTGACCCTAGTGGCTCAGGTCTCATCAGCTCTTTGGTCACATTTACTCTGCTGCTGTCCCCAGCGCTGGGCTCTGCCTGCACAGGCCTGACAGGAGGTCACTGTGCACTGCTCTGCTGTGGCTGCTCCTGTGTCCAGGGTTCTAATGAAACACGGAGACCATCTCTCAGAAAATGTACAAGCCCTTTGGGCACAACGCCTCTTGCAGATGATATGAACTGGGCTTAAGTCACATAATTTATGGCTAGTGCTTGGCAACTGTTCAACTGAATTCAACAAACATGTAATGAGCACCTGGGTCCCGCAGGTGCAGCATGCTGGGAAGTCAGGAGGGGAATAGGCTGGTCTGGGCTGGGTAATAAGAGAAGCACACACACAACGAACCCGAAACAGAATGAAAGTATACTATTGACTCACTTGCTTAGCAAATAGATAGTGAGCACCTACTGTGTGTTAAGAGCACTGTTCTAGATGTGGGGATACAGTAGTGAGCAGAGTGGGGACGGGCTCTGCTCCCGGGGAGCTTAAATTCTAGTGGGGAGGACAGAAAACACAGAACAAATAAGCAACAAAAAGTCAGTTGATGGTAAGGGCTGGAAAAAACAAAGCCTGGTGAGGGTTTGGGAATCGCAAGTTGAGGAAGTGCTGGTTCGGTCAGGGAAGGTCTTTCCGATGAGGTGATGTTTATAAAGAGACCTGGATGAAGTATGGGAGACAGCTCTGCAGAAATGGGGCCGAGGGTGGCCAGTGTAAAGGTCCTGAGGCAGGAGCACGCTTGGCAGAAACACCGACCATGCCCCAGCGGCGGGGCAGGTGATCGCCGCTGGAGAGAGCAGCAGCAGATGAGATCTGAGACGCAAACAGAGCCAGCTGTTGTAGCGCGTTATGGATCCTGGCGGGGGCTTTATTCTAAAGGAGAAAGGAAGCCATGAGACGGCGTGGAGCAGGAAAATGACACGTCTTGGTATGTTTTTAAAGGAGCACCCTGGCTGAGCCACACAATGGAGAGCATGAGTGGAAGCAGGAAGAGTGGTTAGATTGGCGGTTCTCAACCTGTGGGTCGCGACCCCTTTGGCGGTCGAATGACGCTTTCACAGGGGTCGCCCAAGACCATCCTGCATATCAGATATTTACATTACGATTCGTAACAGTAGCAACATTACAGTTATGAAGTAGCAACGACAATAATTTTATGGTTGGGTCACAACATGAGGAACTGTATTTAAAGGGCCAGAAGGTTGAGAACCAATGGGTTAGATGGTTCTTGTAATAACCTGGGTGAGAGGAGGGGACGGTCTGGGCTAGGATGGCAGGGTCGAGGAGGTGAGAGGACATTGTAAGTGGGGTAGGTGGAAGGAACGGGGAAGAATAGGATTCCCGAAGTGATGTAGAGAAGTGGGGAAGGGGAGAATCAAGGATTCCCAAGGTTTCAGCATCCAGCTGGATGCAGGTGTGATTTTCTGAGATGGAGAGCTCTGGGGAGGAAGCAGGTGTTAAGAGCAGAATGACACGTTTAGGTTTAGACATCTTAAATTTGAGCTCCTCAGACATACAGGTGGAGCGTTTGAGTAGGCAGTTAATACAGAAATTTGGAATCAAGCGGAGAGGTCAAGGGCTACAGTTTGGAAATATCTCGCTTTGGAACTCATCTGGATAAGGAGCCTGTAGAACTAGGTTGCCGAGGTTTATTACAGGATCCAATTTCTGACCTTCATTCTTCTGCAGATGAAATTAAACAAGTCTCCCCTCTCTGAGACCCCCCTAACCGCCACTGTGCCTTCCCTGGTAAGTCTCTGGAAGGTTCCTGAAAGCAGACACTCTGTCTTATTTAGCTCCCAACCCCTCACACGGCCGCGCATGCACCTGTCACATCAGCGCCCACAAACCACGGCTGAGTTGGAATGCCACCTACTGTGCCCCCAGGGCTGTGCTGCATGCTGTGATGTTGGGAGTGGGATCAGGAACCAGTGGGGAGTCAGTCTCATCATACATCAACCAGCAGAGAAACTGAGGGACCATCTCTCAGGAAAGAGACTCACAGGCGGCAAGGGCCCCAGGGTCCAGTCTTGTCTCTGTTACTCGGGACACTGGGTATGTCACCCCATCTCTGGCTTCAGTCTCCTCATCTGTCCCATGGCCTGGACCGATTATCTCTAAGATTCCTTCCGCATCCCTGCCTCACCAAAGGAAGCATTGCTTGTAGGGTAGCTGGGAAGAGATCTAAGACCTGCTGAGGGCGGGGGGACTTGAGTTCGCCCTGATATTCCTTTCACACTCACATCTACCTCAGGGAAATTCAGAAAAGAAGACAATTGATATCTGCTCATTTGCCTACTTTTTTCATATCTTTAAAAGAAAATATACATATTTATTTCAGTGAATATATATATTTCATTTTCATATGACTAGTGATAGCTAAGATTCGTCAAATATTTTGTATATGCCAGTGGATATGAAGTGGATGATCTCGCTTCATGCTCATGCTAGCTCTATGAGTACAGTTGTTTTCTTGCACAGAGGAGGAAACTGAGGCCATATATATGTTTGCCTTGCTGAATTTCAAAAACCAACCAACCAACAAACAGATACACTCTAACAGTGTTTTACCCAAATGACATCATTTTAACCTAGAAAATCTCAAAGAGTGTCATACAACTGAGATTAAACTTTTATATCTTAGAGCAATTGAAATAGTTTATTACCTAACTAGCATTTTAAGGCAAATTTTTCTCAACAGATATTGTATATATATATATATATATATGTGATTTCCCCATAACCTCAAGATTCATTTATAACTAATGGAATATTTTGGGGGGATTGAGTGTAATTTTCTCAAACAAGTATGCAAAATTCCAGATATTCTATCGTGTTTTTTCCAATCCAGGGATAGCTAATGCTAACTCAGGGATAACTGATGTTAACATTTAGGGCACACCCTTCTAGAATTTACTTTAGTTTTCTAGAGGATCTTATTTTGACACAGGCCTGGCCCCTCGGAGCGTGTGATGGAGAAGGGGAGGTCTTTCCCGTGCCCAGTAGGTAAAAATGGAGTTTGGCCTGGCAGCGAGGAGGTGGAGTCACGGCTCTTGTAATTTTCCAATGGGATGGCACTTGCCTGGAACCGCCATCTGTTTGCAGGGCAGCTCTGAGTGCTGGGCGTCTGATTTCAATAAGTCCGGAGAGCGGTCCTGGCCTATAGCACATTAGCAGCAGGCACAGCTGCTCTGTCTCCACACCCCACAAGCCCACGGAGAGTTGGTCTCGTGGCGCCGTGGACCCGCGTGACAACAGAAGACAGTGGTTGCTGTTGGACCTGTCCAATCCTGCAGAGGTCAGCTCTTGACCCAGAGCCTTCTGGAGCGTAGAGAGGCCAGGCTGGTATTGTTCTTTATGATTCGTTGTGTTGTCTCAATTAGAAAAAAGAAATCTATGGAAGTCTGGATGCAGAATTCTCAAGTCTGGAATTCCGCCCACATATGGAAAACAAGACTCACTCACGGAAACAATGCCACTGTGTTTGTCACCCACGGACTCGGGGATGCGACCACAGAGAATAATTGGTGCGTCCTCCCAGCGCCCTTCGCCTGGGACTGATAAAGAGCCATCCCCGAGCCCAGCCGCAGTCAGACCCTAGTCCTGCGACTGGGGCAGCAAGTGGCGCTCACTGTCTAATGGCAAACACAGCCCCGCCGCTGGCAGCAGGCCCGTGCTCACTGCCATTTTGGCTACTTATCAGCAATAAGATATTTTATTTCACAATATTTAGACAATGAACACAAGAACATAAACAAGTTAATTATTTCAATGTTAATAAGGAAAACATCCCTTCATCTCCAGACCACATGCGTTTATTTCAGTGGAGTGAGTGGGTCACCCTGGGCTGCTGGCTCTCGCAGGCCTTGTTAAGTGGGCAGCACTAGACTTCACCTTGCCCTCCTCCAACCTCTGGCCCTCCTCTGGCCCCCACAGTGCTGCTTTCCCCCTCATCTGGGCTTTCCATCCTCTCCCGGGGCTCCCTCCCAGAACCCTTGGGGGCTCCCCAGGGTCGGGCTGCAGCTGGGCCGCATGGGGCCCTTGTGTGAATTAGCAGAACGGACCCTTTTCTCAGGCAGCGTCAGCTCTGTGCCCGGGGGATGGTGTGGTGAGCAGAGAGAGCCCTGACTCACCCCCTCGGCTAGAAGCTCTGTGCCGATACAACCTGTACCACCGCCACGGAGACTGACTGCCCACAGTGCCCTCCCAATGACTGGACAGGGCTGGCTGTGGACGGGGCTGACTCACAGTGCCCGGCGGGCCCCTGAATTGTTGCACAGGCCCGGAGGGTCCGCAGGTACCCCTGGGCTCCCAGGCGGTGTCAGCAACGGAACGGGGAGGGGATGTGACATCTCTGCAGGGCAGCTGGGCGCCCGTCTTCACGTCCACCCAGCTTTTGTCTGCGGAGCTGTGGGTGGCTCACCCTGTGCCAGCCTCTTTCCCACACCTGTCATCTTCGGCCTCCCCCTCTCCTTTGTCTCCTCCGCTCTCTAATCACACCGCACCTGCACACAGCAAGCACTCCACTCCCCGCCTCCCGCCCGCAGCCCACCTGCTGGCCTCTCCTCGCCTGCACACACCCCTTTGGGGAGCCCTTCTCCCCAGCCCTGTGCTCCTCCCCAGCACCCTGAGAAGTGGATTCCACTCCAGGTGTGAGAAGCTGGTGATGTCACCCTGATCAGGTGGCAGTGCCTAGCGTGGTGCCCTGGGCAGAGAATATCGGGGAGCTTCACGGGACCCCCTAAATCAGTCCCCATGTGTTCATGCCTGGCTGTCACCGAGAAGCCTGGTCGGAAGACTGACTGGTGTCACCCCGCTTTCAAATCCAGTAAGTGGTTGAGCTTCTGTCGCCCAGGGGGTGCCTTCCCCAGCCAGGACAGCTAGTCCTGGTCAGTAATAGTCCCAGCGCTTGCCCAGGAGCCAGGAAATGGTCAGAGGGAAAGGAATACGTCTGTTGATCTAGAGCAGTGATGGCGAACCTATGACACACGTGTCAGAGGTGACACACGGACTCATTTTTTTGGTTGATTTTTCTTTGTTAAATGGCATTTAAATATATAAAATAAATATCAAAAATATGTCTTTGTTTTACTATGGTTGCAAATATCAAAAAATATCTATATGTAACACGGCACCAGAGTTAAGTTAGGGTTTTTCAAAATGCTGACACGCCGAGCTCAAAAGGTTCGCCATCGCTGATCCAGAGTGCTCAGCTTCTCTTCCCAGCCAGACCCATGGCTGCTCTGTGCCTTTAAGATTCCCCATCTCACCGCCCTGCCTGACTGCCTCATAGTGCCCTGTCCCCTGTCCAGTCACTGTTTGTTCCCCCACATTCTGTGTGCACAGCAGACACCACACACGTGCACGCACGCGCGCACACACACACAGGTGTTTCCTGGAAAGAAAAATGCTTCCATTGCACAACCCTCCCTCTGGGATGCCCACCCCTCCTTGCTTCCTGCCCATATTGATAAAAACTCAAAACTCACTTTTTTGTTTGGCAAATCTCTTCAGAGAGCTGGGGTTCAGTGGGAGCACAAGGTCTGTGGAATCCATTGTTTTTAAACTTGATCAAATCGTATATATTGTGAGCTCTGCCCTCCACTCACCTGCTTCTTCCTGAGCCTAGACACAGACTGGGGAAACCGGCGGTGGGGCCAGCTCCTAATCTGGTGCCCTCGGCTGGGCTCGCAGCCCTGGTTCCTGTGCCCGGGCAGCCGAGTTATATTAAGGAAGAACAGTGTTGGCCTGGCAGCCTCTGCCAGGCCCCGAATTCCTGAGGGGTCACAGCCTGACTTGAGATCGGCCTGGCCGAGTGTCTCCCGCAGCGCGGGGCAGGCGTGGGCGGTTGATAAATATCGTTCGATGGCAAGGGGTGACGAAGACCCCAAGAAAGGGCTCTTTCTTCGTTGCTCGCTACTAACTTGCCGAGATGTTCCGGATCCTGGGAGGAGCCAGGGGGCCCAGGGTCTGAAATAAACAGCCCCAAGGCCCAAGGCCCTTGCTGACGGTGCCTTTCTGGTATTAGGTTCTTGATCGAGTTTCTGCAGGAAACTAGGCCTGGGCGTAAAGCAGGGTCTGTGCTGTCCACAGCTAGGAAGCAGGTGGAGTACGTGCAGCCTGGTAGTGTTGGTAATTGCCTCTCCCGAGGCAGGGGCTGAAGGGGAGAGTAGGCCTGCTTTGTGGCACCTGCTGCTTTCTGGGGTGTAAGTCCTCCCACTGTGGCCAACTGCAAGCTACCAGTGTGACCTCATGAGTGTGGAGAGAAGAGACGTTCCCAGTGGAGCAGGAGTGAGTCCACCCTGGCTGCAACATTGCTTGGGATGAGAAGGGAGGACTTCCTTTATCTTTGAAGCATCTCACCTTCTCCTCCTGTCGACCTTTCAGATCTCAGATGTACCATGCCTTCCTCCAGGAAGCCTTCCCTGCCTGCCTGATAGGCCCTCTCAGCATACAGCGCGTGGCTCTCAGGGCCCTGATCGGAGCGGGACCTCCCCTTCCTTTGTGTGGTTCTTGGTCACTGTCTTCCTGACCAGTCTGCAAGCCCGCGCGGGAGGGAACTGTGTATGGTTTTTGTCCACCTGTCTCACCAGGGCCTAGCACAGCTCCTGCCACAAAGCTGGTGCTTGAGAAACAGCTGATGAGTAAAGTAGAAGGAAAGAAAGAATGGGAGAGAGAGAGAGAGAGAGAGAGAGAAGGAAGGAAGGAAGGAAGGAAGGAAGGAAGGAAGGAAGGAAGGGAGGGAGGGAGGGAGGGAGGGAGGGAGGAAGGAAGGAAGGAAGGAAGGAAGGAAGGGAGGAAGAAAGAAAGGAAAAGAAAGAAAAGAAAAGAAAAGAAAAGAGAGAAAGAAAGACAGACCTGAGCCGGGCTTTGCTGCTAACTCTGATTTTAGATAAGGCACCTCATCCACTGGTCTTCTCTCTTTATTTCCCCCCCTCCCCATCATATATTTAAAATCCTCCTCATGCAGGATTTCTCACGATTCTCTCGATGCTAGGACTCTATGGATCTTTGAGTCAGAATGGTTGTGCAGGTCTTGAATATTTGCAGCTGCCTCAGCAATGTCTCTTTTTTTGTGTGTGTGGTGTGTTTGTGGTTACGTGTGTGTGTGTGTGTGTGTGGTTATGTGTGTGTGTGGTTACGTGTGTGCGCGCGCGAGCATACGTGCATGTGTGCATGTGGTGGAGGGTAGATGGGGCAGTCAGAAGAAGCCCGCAGAAGGGGGAGAAGTACATTTTATAATGAAAGGCCTTCATTCCCTTTTCATGTCCGAGGCTCCCAGGTCCTAGAAGAATCCCCCTGACCCTGCGGTATTAGGTCCTTCCCAGGGATTCTTTGCCCAAAAGGCTAAAGGCTTCCTTGGAATTAAAATGCAAATAAAAAGGGCTCATCAGCTTGTAGGTCCCTTGCAGGCAGGTCTGAGTCGTAAATGTCCTAAATGCAGCTAATGCCCAGGGCAGTGCAGGGCAGTGAGAACTCAGTGAAAACTACGGAATAGTTTGCCTTCAGACAGACCTCACTTTGGCAGTAAGTACTGGTTCTAATTAAGAACCTTGGTGGGACCCAAAGTTCCTCCATTTTTATGTGTTTACTTAGGGACATATGGGCAGACACAGCTTCAGAACACTTTATAAGTTTGGTAGCTTTGATCACAAATGAGACAACCCTGTAATTACTGCTCCCTGAGTCCAGCCAAGCTAGAGGGCTCTTGTCTCTGGCGTTTCTTTCCTATCCCGGTCCAGCTCTTTTTGGCCAGGCCAATGGCAAAAGCAAAGTTGTGGGCCCCTTTCCCTTGTGCGGCATAAGTTCATGCCAGAGACCATGGCTTTGTCGCTTTTGTGACCACTATGAGAGGGGAAGCCACCTCCAGGCCCTGGTAAGAAAGGAAAGTAGCCCTGGTCTGTGCAAAGCATGACATTGAGTTTGCATGTGACGAAGCCGCGTGGAGGCAGCGAGGAGAGAATCCCAGACATCTGTGCGAGTGAGTTTTAGCTGCCTGAGGATGCCGTGATGGGAACAGACCCTGGAGGGGGGGAGGGGAGAGCTGTCCCAGCAGCCTCAGTCCTGGGTCAGTGCTCAGGAACCCGGGTTGGTTGGACCTGTCTGTGCAGAAGCTGTTGACCTGTGTAAGAACTAGCAGGGGAAGATGGGTTGTGGCAATGCCAGCAATAATGACGAGAACACTAAACATTTTGAGGCTATGTGCCTGGTGCAATGTTACCCATTCTATAAGCATTATTCTATGTAATCATCACAGCCGCCTTATTATTACCCGCAACGTATAGGTGGCTTAACTGAATTATCCCACAAATGAGCGGTAAATCACAGTGATACTGTGACCTTGAACCTGTGTCTTCCTTGACTAGAGATTTCCTCCCAGTGTCCTCAACCCCATTTCCCTTTCCTCTCACTTTCCAAGGACCTCATACTTTAAAATATCCCCTTGAGTCATTGACTGATGTTTGAAAGTTTACTCCAAGGTTTTATTAATATAATGAGGACAGCTGCCATTTGTTGAATGACTTTTATGTGCCAGGTACTATGCTGCTACATATATTCTCTCATTTAACCACTACTTTGTAAGGATGTATTATTATTACTCCGATTTTACAGTTCAGGAAACTGAGCATCAGGGGGAGTTTATATAATGTATTTAAAGTCCCACAGTCAGTAGGAAGGAAGGCCCAAGGCCAGCCTTTTGCTTGCTCTGTTGCCTGTGAGTGGTCCACGGCCTTCTGACCGAATTCGATGGCTACTAAAAGCAGTCGCCTCTGGGATCAGCAGCAGCATGCATTGCTTATGAATGAAGGGTCAGAGGTCACTTTTTGATGGCGTGGAAGTTTGACGGCATCAAACTTCTGTGTACCAACCAGAGGACCTAATGATCAAAGTGGGCCCGGTGGCAAGTTGGCAGGCAGGCTTCGTGAACAGAAAGTCACAGGGGCATGCCAGCAGCTCTCTGAGGAAGCAGAGAAGGGATGGTCAGCTCGGGGTGTGACTTCCGAGGCTGTGTGATGGACGGCCTCGTCACCCCAGCCCTACGAGGCACACAGGGCCCAGGCAGCTGTGAGAAGGCGCCTGCGGGAAAAATCTGTATTTTCATGGACTGAGTCAGGGCTAAATTAAACATTAGGGTAATCCACCACATCTGAATTTCATCGCCATTATATCATTCTTCAGACCTTGTAAATGTTTATAATGATATTTTTGGTAGGTTGGAGTAAGCCGTCTACATCTGAGGTGTATTACTTTAAATCTACATTTATAGACTAATAAAATGAGGTATTGGCCAGCTCGTCTCCTATAGTCATATCCTCATGAGTATCCAGGCAGCAAAATGAACCAGGGTTATGAGTAAGTGTCCTGAGGTAGCCCTGAGGGCACAGGCCCTAAAATATCCATACCATGTCATTGGGAGGAGGTGTGGGGATGACCAGACCTGTGTGTCTGGGATTAGGCATTCCCCTCTCAAGAGAGGCTCAATGATCTGCATCTCCTGGAAATCTGAGGCCTGGGAAAAAGGAGCCATGGCCTACACTCCCTCCCCGATCAGTCTCGCTCAAGAACTGGACATCAGCATCCTTACTGTGAGGTGGCACTGGGGGCTGACCTGGGATGGGCTGAGCATGAACTATGCATTATCACAGGTGGCATTACAAGAATTACTTCTTAAACGGAAGCAAGGGCCAGTGTTTGACACTGGGTCAGTGTTTGGAATCACTTGGAGCCATGATTTTCCTATTTATCTCACATAGACCCAACTCAACAGGTCTGTTCAGGACAGTCTCTGCCTGGCCTTCCTAGTGGCCCTGATCCCTCGCTCACTCCTTGGAAATGATGGTGAAAGACCTTCCCAGTTCCTTCCCCAGGAACTACCGTGAGCCCCTGGGGATGAGCTGACTCAGAGATTCTCCCCTGGAGGTGGCTGCTCTTCCCTCCCAGGCCCCGCCCTCCCTCTGTACGGAACCAATGGCAACTCACCTCTCTTTCCTGACTCCTCTGTTCAATCATACATCTTGGGCCTGTGAGTCCTCCAGCTTTGCTCTTTATACCGAATATTAAAGTCCACAGCTGGCTCTAATCTACAAGGCGGCCGGCCCCCCAGGTACATTCATGCTTGTGAGGAAGCTGCACATCCAAAGTCCTGCCCCTTTGGGGCCAGCTTAGCTGTAAGGGTGGGGACTCCAGAAACTTGGAATGCAACCCATGGCACGCCTCCTCCAGGAAGCCTTCCCTGCAAAGCTGCATCCCACTAATCTCCTTTCCTAACCTCTGTAGTTTCTTTGCACCATACTTATCAACAATCCATCCATTCAGCACACACTCACTGAGCTCCCACTAAGTGATGAAGTACTTGGTGAACACAGAAGTTCCCGCCCTCATTCTTAACACAAGAAAACAAATAATAGAATGAAGTACTAAGCAATAAATAAAGTTGGGTAAGGGAACAGAGTCTACTGGTGGCAGGGTTTGGTGGGGGTGGGAACAGACATTTTCAACAAGGGGGTCATCTGAGCAGACCTAGTGGTGAAGCAGATCTGGGGGTAGGAGTGTCCTAAACAGAGGAAACAGCATACACAAAGCCCCCGAGATAGTCACAAGATCGGTGTGTTGAAGACCTAGCAAGAAGGTCAGCGTGGCTGCCACAGAGCAGGCAGGCAGGATGCAGACTGTTGGAGAGGGTGTCGGCGACAAATCGTATACAGGCAGGGCTTCTCTACCTCAGCCCTGCTGATATTTTGAGCCAGTTCTTTGTTGAGTGAGGGTGAAGCCCTGTGCATTGTAGAATGTTAAGCTGCATCCCTGGACTCCACTCATTAGATGCCAGTACCACCACCACTACTACCCCCCACCCACCCCTGCGCACACACACACTGTGACAATCAAAAATGTCTCCAGCTGTTGCAAATGTCCCCTGGGGGCGGGGGGAGGGGGGCGGGAATTCACTCCTAGTTAAGAACCACTGAACTAAGTCCATGATAAAAATTTGGATTTTACTCTATGTGTAATGGAAAGCCATTGGAGGGTTGAGAGCTGGGAAATAATGTGACATGACTTACAGCTCTAGAAGGGCACTCCGACAGCTGTTGTGTTAAAAGGAAGGAGACCCAGGAGAGGTTCCTGTAGTCGTCGGATGAGAGGGGATACTGGTTTGGACTGAGAAGCAGTCGTGGGATGGGGAGAAGTGACTGGATTCAGAATTTCGTATGAAGCCATCAGAACTTGCCGGTGGTTTGGCTATGAAAAGCGATGAGGAAGGCAGAATCAGGGATGCTTTCTAGATCTGGGGTCGGAACAACTGTGGGAATAATGATGTCATTGAGACTGAACTGAGACCTGAAGAATAGTTTGGGGGTCAAAAATCCTACATTTGAGATGCCCATTAAACATGCAATTGGCCGTGGACGTTTGGATGGAGATCTAGAAGTTGTAGGTCGTGTTTAATGCCTGGGGAGCATGAAATCATCTACGAAAAGAGTGACACAGGAAAGAAAGGATCCCGGAGCGGCTCCAGGGCACCCCACTATTTCAAGGTCCGGGGAAGAAGCAGCTAGCAAAGCGGGTGGCGGAGGAGGCCAGTGAGAAAGGGACATAAGGAGAGCTCCATGTCCCCAAGGCATCCTGGCCCCGTCACTCCATCTGCCTGAGCCTGTCCTCAGCCAGGTCACCACGCAATCGGGGAGCTCCTTGGGCATTCGTTTGTGTTCAGCATCCCCGACCACTCAAACACCAGGATCTAAGCAACCGGGAGACTTCACAGACGTCACCCTGTTTAACCCTGACGCTCACAAGTGCTATTAGTCCCGTTTTATAGCTGAGGAAAATGGCAACCAGAAAGGGGTGGTACCTCACCTCCCTTCCCTCCTGGGCCTGGCACCCTGGGAGTCTGATTCCATGTTCAGGCTCTTTCCACGGTGTCCTTGGCCAGGGGCCCATGCAATGCCTAGCACAAGCCTCCTGCCCGGGAGGGGCAGGCAGGAGCGTGGAGCGCTGGTGTAGGGCAAGTGACTCTTAAGGTCCCTCAACCACCATGGTTCAGCATTGGCACCTGGAGTCTGACACTCCTCACCTGGGGCTCTCACATCTTACCCCTTGTCTATGGCCAAGGTGTTTCCCCAGCCCTCAGACCATGGTCAGTGCAGCAGCCCATTCAGCAGGCAGGGGCGATATTATTAGTCTTATTTTACAGACTAAGAAACAGGCTCAGAGGGGTTCTGTGACTTGCCCACATTACACAGCGAGGAGAAGGCTGAGCCAGAAATAAATCCCTGCTTTCCTGAATTGCAGCATTACTGTGTCGAAATAAAGAACCCATCCCTGACTTAACCGTTATTCTGTCTTACACACAACCTTCCCAATCCATAAAAGAAATAAGCTTCAGACAGGTCTGTGGACTTTTCCCAAGCCCAAGCATGGCCAGTCCAACTTCTGTCCATAATCATTTAAGAAGCTGAAATGACTAGAGTTGAACGTTTAAAATTTTAAGATTACTTTTTTTTTTTTTTTGCTTAATCATAAAGGTGCTTTTAAAAAGAACCTTTGAAACATATTTGTTGCTTTACTAAGTCCTCCACTTTCTGACATGCCCAATTCTTTTTCAGGAAAAATTAAAAACAACAATGCTTAAAAGCCCCACCCCCCAAATGTTTTCTTCCATCTCTAAGATACAGAGAGAGATGCTGACACCCGGCCATGAAATCTGGAGTCAGGTTTTGGTGTATGACCTCCTCACCAAGGAAAAGGAAAATATTGTTAAAGGTTCACACTTTCCCCCATCAAAGGCAGACATGACACCCTTGAGCCTGGACGAAAAGAAGGTAATTCGTTTCCTGCCTAGGAGACATTCATGGCGGTGTGTCATGTCCAGGACAATTGATTCCATTTGTCATTATGAGTTTCAGAAAGGGTGGACATACACTTTCCACCCCCCCCCAACCCCCGTTTTTGGGCACAGAAAAACTAAGTTGGAATTTGCTTTTCCCTTCAAAACAAAACAAACCAAAACCGCCCCCCAAAACCACTAAGATGCAACAGTGATGAATTCAAATAGCCCCTTGGCTACTTTGCTTGCGGTCCACTCAGGTTCAATAGAGTCCCCTACTCGGAGGGGAGGGGACTGGGTGTGATGTGACACACGTCTCTCTTCTGCTGTAAATGTTACTGGAAAGGTGCAACTGGCCTGATGACAGTGTTACAGGGAACAGCGGCCTGAGCGGTGGCAAGGAGAGAGGGATACTCAGACGAAAATGACACTAGAAACAAATCTGTTTTCTCCCCTTCCCTCCCCCCACCCCCCATCCCCCACCGCCCGGTAACCTCAAATAGAGCTGCCATAGCTGCCTAGACAGGAGCGTTGGTACTTTGGTTGGGACTGGAATTCAGCATTTGAGGAGATGTCACTAATAATCCTCTTTGAGTCCCGGTGGTGAGCATGGGGCCCAGTGGGAGGGCATTTCACAAGGGGAGAGTTGGAATGAGCCCCAGGGGAGCATGGGAAATGCAGAAGAGGGGAGAAGGGGAAGCTTTCTTGTTAAAAAAGAAGCGAGGGATTGTCACTGCTGATCTGCCTGCAGGGGCTGCATTAGCCAGGCTCTCAGGAAAAGGGGACAGGTCACCTTTGTGGCCCCCTCTGGGTGTACGTCACTCTTTCGCACACCCTCCCCTGGGAAGGGAAGGTCGGGCCTGGGGTCAGTGACAGGCTGCCCCTAAGTTAGGGCTGGAGTTAGGATTAGGGTTTGGTTTCCCTGAACGTGTCAGCTCCATTGTCCACACCAGGAGCCTAAAGCTGTTTATAGGAGGGGAGATGCTTAAATGGCCCCCTCCCCCGCCCCCCCACACTGCAGCAGCCTGGAGCCTCCCTCATGAGAAAATGGTAGGCTCTCTGCTCTGGGCAGGGAGTGCTTAAGAATTTGACAATGTCAACACTTTAATGGCATCTTAGCCCTGCTGTCCTTACAAAAATATACTGAGGGGAAGGGATGCGATTTGTGGGGACAGAAGCTCCTCCCAGAGGGACTGCACCCACAGGAGGGCCAACACAGTTATCCCCTCCAGCGGCAGGAGGAGGATGTCTTGTGCCCCTTGGACAATTGCGGTCACGGTCGTGTCCGGGGGCCAGAATCACAGGAAGATGGCTCTGCAAGAACGAAGTGGGAGGCAGATGACATGGAAGGTGGGGACAAAGGCCAGATATGATTATTGTTTTCTTGCTGGGTTTGCCAGAGAACATCAAACCGCAGGGATGAGCGGGTAGGGAAGTCATGGTGGTGATGAAGTTGCGTTGTCCTAAAGAAGATAGAGAGAGAGGAGAAGGAGGAGGACACGGCAGAGGGGAGGACAGACGAGGGCAGCAGCTCTCACTGACTCGGGGCCTCCTTGGTGGCAGGCACAGTACCGGCCACATTGCACACTTTGGTCAGTGACTCTACAGGCCAGCCCTGCGAAGGGTCATCATTCTGACCTTATACACTGAGGCTTAGAGAACTTGTTGCCCAAGGTCAGACAACTGGGAGCCACAGAGCTGGCACTTAACCCCGGCCTCTGAGCTATGCCTTTCCCTAAGCCATGCTGTCATCCATACCAGTAGCTTGTAAGCTTTTTTTTAAACCACGACTCACAGTGAAAAAATTACATTTCCATCATGATCCAGTTTGCACATGTATATGTGTAACATATATACAACTGAAACAAGTTTCATGAATACTTTCCCTTGCTGCATGCAATACCCACTAATTGCTGAAAATCGTACTCTGCTCTCTTTCATTTAGAGAGAGAGGGAGAGACCAGTAAATTGATTCCACATCTCCATCTGGGTCTTTGAACAACATTTTCCTTTCCTCTGGCCTCTGACAGTCGATTTGAAATGTTTTCAACCCCCTGCTTGATCTTGTTGGATGCCGGGCAGCATCTTTGCTTCTGAGGCATGTTGCTAATTGTGCACTCTGGACCGTCCCTCTGGTCAGGGGCCATCATCAATCAAATATTTCAGAAATTACAAATATCTGACAGAGACGCTCGCTTGGAAAAGAGTCAGTCCAGGAAACCATCCAGAAAACATAACCACTGATCTCAGGCCCCGACTAGTAATATTTTAGGCGGTTGATGCATGCTTTCGCAAAAGCAGCTATTCTCTCTGTTTCCAGAACCTAAAGGTCTCCTCTGTTCTGATGGGGCAACGCACAGTCACCATCTAACACTAAATGCCAAAGGACAAGAAGAACGTGAGGGGCGGTGGGAGACCTACCAACCCACCACCAACAGTAGGGCTGTCTTTCTCAGTTTTGGGTGATCATGCTTGCTTTTCGGGGGTGTGCGTGTGCCTCCACCCTGCTCGCAGATTTGGGGGGTGGTGTGGTTTCGACAGCGAGGGGCAGTGCCAGGCTTGGCTGAATCAGATGTAGGTCATGGAAAGTGAAGCCCAGATCAGGTGGCTCAGCGTGGCCGGCCCTGATGAGCCGCGGCCATGGTGACTTCACTGAGAGCAATGTGCACACTAATTGAGAAAACATGTTCCTGTGATGGCCTCATGCAAAAATCCAGTTACGAATTTTTTTTTTTAATTCCTAAGAATTCCTTGAATATTTGCCGTGCGTGTCTATACAGCCTCCCGGAGTACTTTTCCTTCTTACTGAGGGGAGCTGTGTTTTTCTGCTGAGGCCCAGGTCAGATTTTTAAAGGGGTAGGATTCTGACAAGTGGGCACAAGGACACAGACCTCGGGAGGAGCAGGGAGAGGGCCGGAGAGGAGAAAGGTCACCTATACCTTCTGTCCGTTTCCTGGGGCAGGAAAAAGCCGTCGAGCTCAGGCACTTGCTCCATCAGCCTCTGGGCTTAGTAAGGGCTTTCCAGCGCCCTCTCACCCTCACCCCTGACCTCTGACACTGACCTTATGGTTCCCTTTTATAGATGAGGAAACTGAGGCTCAGAGGGATTACGGAATAAACTGATAAAATCTGTCCGAGTTTGGGCCAGGCTCCTTCTATTAAATCTACTTGCCCGCGGGACGGCCCCTCCCCCAGGAAGCCTTCCTGGAGGGCGCCTCATCATTGAGGCCTCTCCCTTCTCTGAGGTCTTATGGCCACACAGCACCTCTTCGGCTGGCTCCCCTGATACTAATTGCTAATTGCACTAATTGCACAATTGCTCCGAGTCTAGACGAGACGGTAAAAAAGCCTGCTGACAGGTTCTGTTGGCGCTACACGGATGTTTTGAAAGTGAAGAAATTATACATTCAACCCAGAGTCTTGACTTTTCTCGAAAGGTTGGAAGATCTGGCCACACTGGACTTATCACGGTGCAAAGCAAAGGGGACACGTGGCCTGTCCCCTTTCCATGGGCCATGCCATTTGTAGTTCACTGCACCCCACCAGCCTGTGGCCTTACCTCACTCACATGTCCTGACCAGCCCCTAACGCTATTTTAATTTTGGCTCCACAGCAAGCTCCTTGGGCAGGATCATGATTTACATTTGTCAGGACTCCCCTGGTTAGCACCGTGATAGAGATGCTAATTGGGAGGCTGGGAGTCAATCCAGCAGCCTGATAGCTGGTGGACCTCCCTCCCCAGTGGGGTGGGCTGTCCCCCCTTTGGCCACAGGGATATGCAATTCAGCAACAGCTGCCCGGCTGCTCACCTTGGCATGGAGAGCGCAGATGCCCTGCTCTCGTGGAAAAGCTCACAGCCTCCTTCTTCCTTCTCCTGGAAATTCCATAAGACACAGAAAGTCCTACAGACACCAGTTGTTGGAGGAGGAGGAGCTGTTATGCGGGTAAGGAACCAAACACTCTGAAAGCTGCCAGGACAAATGGCCCTCCTCGAGAAGTGCCTTATTTAGAGAGCGTTGCATAACGTTTCTGAAGTACGAGTCTGAGGGGAAGCTGCCTCGGAAAGAAAACCACCGGCGAGTAGCCACGGGTCGCCTTTTACCAAGATATTATGAGGCAAAGAAAATGCAGATGAAGAGTTTGGTTAAAATTCTACGTAAATGAGAATGTTCATCACAGAAGGTCAAAATATAGACTTACAGAATCAAAGGTGGTATTGACTGACCTGAAGTGAAAAGGTACCAAGAAAGATACCCCTTCACCGCCCCCTCAGATCAGTCCTGCCCAGGAAGAACAGGAGGGGAAGGATCGCATGTTGTGGAGTGCCCACTGTGTGCCAGGCATGGGCTGGAGTCCCACCGACAGCATCCCCACTGTGCACTGCAGCCCGGCAGAGAAGGTACTACTCATCTCTTTTCCAGAAGAGCAACTGGGATCAAGAGATGCTCTCCTGCATCTCTGTGCCCTGGTGCTCATCTCCGTCCTCTCTGCTCACCTGGTTCAACATTCTTCCTGCAGTCAGAGCCCAGCATGACCGCTCCTCCCTTCAAAAGCACAGCCCTAAGGGGACCTGACTCTCTTGGCATCTCCATCTCCACGGGGATTCGACACAAGGTTGTGGCACCCCAGTGTGTTCACCTCCGAGCCTGGTCTGCTCGGGTCCTAACATGGAATGGCATGTCACCGGAGTGGGCAAATGAGATACTCAAGTCACTGTAACCACACCTCAGAGTCACAGCGATGAGGGCCTGAGACAGCACCTCCCTGTACCCCCACCTGGGCTGAGCACACCTGGCTTCCACCAGGCAGTCCTCCTGGGCTCACCCTGGAGCAGCGTGCAGCAAGCAGACAGGTGATACATACCACCGACCCTGGCCACTGACCCAAGAGCTGAAGGAAGACGGCACGGCAGCCCCTCTGTACCAAACAGCAAATACTCTGTGGTTCCTGGGAACGGGTCCCGTGGCTGTGGGCTGTGACTGCCCTCCACGTGGCAGGGCTTCTGTGCGGAGCTCGGGGCGTTCCTTCCCACAGTGTCCAGACCCAGACCCTCCCCACCCGCAGAAGCCACCACAGGCGCGGCCCGAACATCGCCCTCTGCTGAGCCTGGCGGCGGGCTTACAGGGAAACCCTGACTGACTCTGACTAATATTCCTGCTCATAAAAATAAAAGGATGCTCCACGAGTGGAAGGGGTTGGCCAAACTCTTGGGCAATTCAAAAAGCATCTGCTAGTCCCACCTGACAGACCACAGGCTCAGCCAGTCTCCTCCTTACTGGGACCTCACTAGGGCTCCCAGCCTTTTTATTTTTTTATTTTTATTACTTCATTACAAGTCAACTCTCCAAACTCTATCAGCCCTACCCCTTTGGTAGTTTTCTCTCTCCTACTACTTGGGGGTGAGTAGCAAGTAGGCCTCTCTGTAACATCCTCCCAGACACTCCTTGTGGCCCTTGGCACTATGAATAACCAAATGGTTCACACTGCCCTCCAGGGAGAGGTTGGGTCAGAGGTAAGGATGAGCTGTTCTCCTTGAGAATAAGCCCAGCGCTAGAAGCACCTAAGCACCGTCCCTCCAGGGTAGCATTGCCAGCCTCCTTTTTTCACTCCAATGTCACATTATTGGTTCCCGTTTATCCTCACAGCTGGGGCCCAGGTGCATTAATTTGATAGCAACATGTACCCACGTGGCATTAAGTGCTGTCAGTGCTGGGGAGGTTCTGCTTCCTAATCCTGTCATTTGGGGAGGGACCTCCTGGTGCCACAGTGTGACCCACTTAAGGAAGGAGGGGAGGGTCTCTGCCCAGAGCTGCGGGCACCCCGGGCAAACAGTCTGCCTGTGTTTTTAGTAGCAAATAGCACAGACAGAGGCCGCCACGACCGAAACCCTGCCGGCCCTTCTCCCCATTCCCTCTGGTTTTGTTTGCATGTGGCTCATTTGCAGTCACACTCCACTGACAGAAGGCAAAGGATGAGGGCTGGTGGGGCGACAGCACTGACGTTCCTGCCAGTGGCTTCCCGGAGCCTGAAATGCTGATTCCCAGGCTGGGCTCCATTCTCAGTGATAAACAGATACCCAACATTAAGGCCTGGAAGAAAGGGCCTCGTGGGTAATTTCCAAGGGCGTTCTCAACTGGGAGCAAATTATCCTTTTAATAAGCATTTAACCATATATGGCACGGCGGGGAGGGGGTAATCTTCGGTTGTCACCCTGACTTCCATCATTCAGTAGTGAAGGTAGGGATAACTAAGCTTCCCGCATTAGGTAAATAGGTCACCCTTACCCAAGAAGCGTCCCCCACTGCCACTGGCCCCATTGAGAAACACTAGTTATTCAATGCACTGGTCCTGCCGATTGGGAAATGGAAGCCGAGAAGTTCAGTGACTTGCTCAAGGGCACCAAGCTACTTTCCCTCCTGTTTCAAAACTCAGGAAACGACCACAGGAAGTTACCTAAAATGCAGGAGGAAAGTATCAAGGGATCATCCCGCGATGTTTCAGCCTGATTCCT
>NW_006290034.1:8737889-8740720 GCF_000327345.1 Myotis davidii
TGTAACGTAGCCCCTAGGAGGATACGGGAAGCATCACGGAGCACGGAACTCTTCTTTGTTGTACGCTGTCATCATTCTGGTCTTGGCCAAACTCTGTGGCTGAAGGGCTCTCCGCCTTGGCTCAAATAGTGACAGTCCTTGTGCACATCCACCCAAAGGCCGGGGGCCCTGGGCCTCAGTGTCTCCAGCCCCGCTTCTGCCTCAGGACCATCTTGGATTTACTGCTCTTTGGAATGAGGATGTTAACAGTTTCTCCACGGCCGGGAAGCAAGTTTCCTGGGAACGGGTTGGGGAAGGGTCCTCCATCTCCGTGCGTTTGCCTCCTGACACCACCATATGCTGTTCTGTAAAACGGGTCCATCACGGAGCTGGTTTCTCAGACCAGCCAAGCCTGCGAGCTGACGGTTCCGCCGAAGGTTTGTAAGATCAGAGGCGCCAGTCACAGAAAGACAAACCCTCTGGGAACATGGGTTGTTTGCTCAGAGATGTCCAGACATTTTAAGTGAATCCCCTGCAAGCCTGCCACCGCCTCCCGAGAGCAGAAAGTGTTTGCTGCCAGCAGAGGTCTCCAAGACTTACCTGCTCTGAGCCCTGGCGTCCCTACAAGGTCTTTTTGGGAGAAGACAAATGGCCGGGCCTCTGATGCCGGGTGTGGCACCGATGTCTGTGGGGGAGACTGCTCCGTGCCCAGTCCAGAGGGGCAGGAGCGCGTCTCCTTTGTAGCTTCTCTGCAGCTCCATGCAGCTGCGTGGCAAGGGGCACTCCTGGAATGTGCAGCAGGAGCGCTGCTCGCATTTGAAAGTAAAGTGCGGTGGTTCTCATCAGGTTCATCTCAGCGGTGATGAGAAACTTCCCTGAGGCTGCAGCCCTGCCCTGCCCTGCCCTGCCCTCCCTGCTGCTGTCGCAGCTGGGCCCCCTTCCTGGCCAAGGCATGGATTTCTCCATGCAAGAGAGAGCGAGAGAGCGGAGTGTGAAGCTTCATCCCCTCCGCCCCCTGGCACTCTGGGTAGGAGATGTGGGAGGGCAATGGGAGAAGGTGAGACCCTCACTCTGAGAACGGCTGAGGGTGCAGTGCTGGGATGCCTGCCCTGAGTGGACCCATTTCCCAATTCTGTAGTGGGGCTGGGCTGCTGCAGGGGTAAGGCGGCTGCCCAGGGAAGGCGTGGCACCGGAGGTGGTTATAAAATCCTCTGTTACTCCTCCAGTTCTTTCAAACACATGTCCCCATGCCCCAGAGACCTGGCGCCTCCTAACATGTTCCCCTTCGAGGCTGCCCTTTTTTTCACCTGCATGCAGGTGTGGGGAAAGCCGGGGGGAGAGGTTTGGGATCCTGTGCTGTTAGCCCCGCCCCTCTCCAAGGACCCAGGTGAGGGAACGCTCATTTCTTCCGTGTGCCCATGCCAGCAGGGCCAGTCTCAGCCCCCAGACCATTCTCACTGCCCCCTCACCCCAAACCTCTGGGAACGCTGCCCGTCATGGAGTGACGGTGCGGTTGCCCAGGCTGCCATGTGACTTAGTCCACAGAAGAGACCCATCCCGATCTCAAGTGGACTCTCTTGACCAGTGGTTCTCAACCTTCCTAATGCCCCGACCCTTTAATACAGTTCCTCATGTTGTGGTGACCCCCAATCATAAAATTATTTTCGTTGCTACTTCATAACTGTAATTTTGCTACTGTTATGAATCGTCATGTAAATATCTGATATGCAGGATGTATTTTCATTGTTACAAATTGAACATAACTAAAGCATAGTGATTAATCACAAAACAATATGTAATTATATATGTGTTTTCCGATGGTCTTAGGCGACCCCTGTGAAAGGGTCGTTCGACCCCCAAAGGATCTCGACCCACAGGTTGAGAACCGCTGTCCTAGACTCTCTCCTGCGGCTCTGCAGAGGGGCAATTTCAGGCACAGAGCATGAAACCCTTGGAGATAAGTTCCGGTGGGCCCTCCAGCAGGATCCTGACTTTGCAGAAGGCAGCTGGCGGCACATGTGGGGGAGGAGGGGCTGGCACGGGCAGTGGTGCACCCAGGGGATGGAGCCAGGACATTAATCAAGGGCCTTTTCTCCAGGATGACAGACAGGGCAGAGGCACCCCGGCGAGCACTGTTTTTGCTTTCCAGCTGGGAACGTGCACTAAGTTGTTCTTGAATACCCACGGCACCCAAAAGGCTTTGCTGTAATGCTCTTCAATGCACGGAACACCCATAAATTATCCTTCCTACTCTTACAACTTCCAACCTGGAACAACTTGGAAAAACCAGCCTAGCAAGCAGGCTCCTCTCAAATCTCAGTTCACAAGAGAAGAGAAAGTTCAAGCAGAAAGCACCTTCCCGGAGAATTGCAGAGATTTTTGTTGTTGTTGAAAGAATGAGGAAAGTCGTAATGGAACAGCGCAAAGCTTCTTGTTTGCGTTGGCGGAGCGATGCCGCTCTCTGCCCCCTGGGTCCTCAGTCTCTGCTGCCTGGACCAAGGCGCTGCCGGCCCCACCCCTCCAGGCAGGCCAGCTTCTCACACACCTGGCAGCAGACAGCCGGTGCCCCAGAAGCCCGGCCCGAGCCTCCGCCACCTCGGTCGGTCGGGGCGGCTTGATGGAGGCCCCTTGGCCCGCAGGCTTCCTCCGTCAAGCTCCGGGGGCCCTCCCTCGTGAATCCCAGCCCTGCAGCTACGCGCAGAAGAGCCCACAGACACTTGCTCTGTTCCTGGCAAGGTCCAGCGCGCCCTGCCCTCTGGTCCCCTCACCTGGGGAATTTCCAAACTCGGTGCACAGCTCAGCCCGCGCGCGCTGCACTCGCCCTCCGCCCTCCGCCCTCGGCCCTCCTGTGC
>NW_006290034.1:8740898-8743959 GCF_000327345.1 Myotis davidii
AGCCTCCGAACTCACCCTGCGCGCTCGCTCCGTCCCCGGCGCTCTCTGCCGAGCGGGAGCGCCGAGCAGCTTTTACACTCACTGTCTGAAATCCTTAGCCCCTCCTCCCAGACTCCTCCTCACTCCAAACCAGTCCCGACTCCATCGCTCCCGGCCTGAGCCCCACACCTGTCTGGGCTGGGCCACGAGGCCCGGCGGTAGGTGGTCTTGGGGACTCGCAATCGATCCTTCCCCGAAGGGCTGCTCCGCTCCGCCACGGAGGGTTCAAACCCCAGAGGTCAAATGGAAACGCACCGGGGTGAAGGGGCCCTGCACTCCGAGCGCAGGCAGGGGTTTTCTGGGGCACCAGGCAGGGGTGCTGGACAAGGTGGCCCATGGGCCCATGGGCTGTGGGTGGGCGGAGTTGCCCCCCAGCTCCCCCCGCCCCCACCGACTTTGCCTGCAGCCAGTGCCTGGGGGTCTGCCTGGCATTTGCCATCCTGCCTTAGGTTTGGCTATTCCTCACAGGCTAGAGAGAGAAGCCAGGGTGCTTGTCACCCTGGAGAAGCGAGCACCCAAAGGAGCCCCAGAAGATGCAGGTGCGGGCGCTCTCCGACTGGAGGGCGGGCTCCTAGAACCAGAACCGGCTGGAAGGATTCAGAGCTTGCCCTCTCCTACCCCAGCCCCACACTAGCAAGTCAGAAATATCCCTGAAGTCAGATTTTTCACCAAATGTAAGCATGTTCTGGGGGATTCATAGGTCTTTCGAAGTTATAGACCACTTTTTCTGGTGTTGAACTCAGTCAGATGTCCTCACTTCCTCCCTGGCACACTGTGTGCTGAAGCCCTACCCTGTGCCTGGTGCAGGGAGAACGGGGATGTGGGGAGGGAGGCAGAGAGGGAGAGGCTCCCAGTCTCTTCATGGTGAAGGTCACCCTCGGGGACCTGGATGTAGTGCCTATAGGGGTTCCTGTTTGTAAGTCCCAGTGGAAGGCGCTTGAGCAAGGTGGGGCTCTTCTTAGGCACTTCCCATGCCCTTGACAAGGATTGGTCTGAGGCCGCCACTGCTTCCTAGTTTCATCTTTGCCCTAAGTTCACCCAATTTGTGCATGGTCTGCGAAGGACGAGGTAGGAGGAAAGCCCCAGAATTGGAAGTCAGTTTTGGCTTTGGTCTGTCCGCATTGCTTCCCAGCAAAGGCTTGGCCACTTCTGAGTTGTTCGGTACAGACTGGCGGGCGAGCACACCTTGGAGGTGAGTGCTGGTGAAGGGGCCACCGTAAGGGACCCTTTTGCAGAAGCAGTCCCCGAGTCGGGGTGACTGGTTAGGAAATTTATCATCATCAATTAAACAAAGAAATGTCCGGACAATAGGACAAATTCACTCATCAATCATGTCATGTATAAACTTTTTTGAAAGCACTAGCCATAAGCCTGACATAATAGCTGCCTGAGAATTTAGGGATGAAGTTGAAAATTTTAGAATAACAGAGAATTTAGTTGTTGAACGCAAAGCTTTGGTATATGTCCCTGTGGCATCACCCAGAAGGACAAAAGGATTTGGGGCACTTGTGGCTTTTCTTTTATGTGGTATATAAGAGGGAAATGTAAAAATGATGTAAGCAGAATATAGGCCTAGATGCCCTCCTCAAATTCTTGATCATATTCTGACAGCACATGCTGGCTTAATAAGAGCTCCTTTCCATCCGTGACTAGCTCTGTTTCTGTCCTTGAATTTTAAGGATCTTAAATAAGAACATGAAAGTAAGAATATGTAGGCAACAAACAAATACTCCAAAGGTTAATTACGAACGCCTGCTATGTGCCAGGCACTGTGAGATGGCTGAGGTGCCTGTTCTCAGAGAGCTGGTGTTCTAGTGGAGGCTGGATATTAGGCCCTGGCCATGTTTATCAGGGTCTCCCCAGATCCTAGCACAGGACCTGGCACACAGTAGGTGTTCAGTAAATGCTTAGTGAATCCAATAATGGTCAGAGCCATCTGTGACTGTCAAACAGCCCATCCACACGGGGCTGGTTTCCGGCCGGTTCCAGATGAGGTCGGCGTGGTACAGAGCCCACAGCCAGGGGTCTCTTGCCTCTTCCACGTTCGTGACGAGTCAAAGCGGGAATGTCCTTCTCCTGGGGCACCGAAAGAAGGACCTGAAGGCTTGGACTAGTTGCTTGTACACTGGGGCCTTGACTTACGAGTGTGTCCGGACTAACAAGTTTTTTGAGATACCAGCTGTCTCTCGGCCGATTTTTTGCATTGAGTTGATAGAGTAACTTGAGTTATCGAGCTCCTTAACGAGCTCGGTCTCCGAACGAATTAAACTCGTAAGTCAAGGCCCCACTGTATAGGAATGAGAAGCAGCTGGGAGGGCAGCGGCCAGAGGGAATGGTGCAGACAAGCAGAGGAGAAGAATGTTTTTCTGAAGGAGATTTTTCTCGAAAGAGCTTTCTATCCAGGGTATCAAAATAACCGGCAGCTGATGCATTTGCTTCCTTGGCGGACAGAGTGTGGTGCGCGCAGGAATTGTTATTTCCAAGGATCCAGAGCCTGCAGCCACAGCAGCACTCAGCCCAGCACAAAGCTCTTGCTTCATTCCAGAAGCCACGGCCAAGGGCTCATGCTGTGTTGCACGCCGGGAGGCTCAGCCTCGATCTGCCCGTGTGGACGCTGTGGCCGGCTCTGCTGGCAGTACGTCTGCAACAGAAATATTGTCCCAGTTGCTGGAAGAAGAAGAAATAGCTTCAGCGCAAAGATTGTTTTTCCTTCCTTCTAATCAGAGTGGGGAAAAACTTGAGAAGAGGAAATATTTTATAAAGCTCAGTATGATGACATGGCTACAGAATCACCAAGATAATCACTCCGGCCACCAGGAGGGGGACACAAGAGCCCAGGAAGGACTGGGGCTCAGCCAAGTAGGAATGGCCACGGTCAGACCAGAACTGGAGCCTGCTGACTTGTAGGCAAGCCCGCTTGCTACCTCACTCTCTGGAAGAGGCCGAGGAAAAGACCTCCAACCCTGGTCTTTGGTGCGGCTGGTAAAGGAGCAAAGGCAGGCGGGGTGCAGAACACTGCCCC